>NW_028321020.1:0-70000 GCF_062004578.1 Staurois parvus
GGCCCCCCTGATCCGGGCCACCCGGGAATGGGCCCATGTCAGCTCCGTGAGTGACCCGGAGATCGGCCAATGTGTGCCATGTACAGCAAAGAGGACCTGTCATCCCCCTCATAATGGGCACAGGGATGGTGGGAACCCCTCATAATGGGCACAGGGACGGTGGGAACCCCTCATAATGGGCACAGGGACGGTGGGAACCCCTCATAATGGGCACAGGGACGGTGGGAACCCCTCATAATGGGCACAGGGACGGTGGGAACCCCTCATAATGGGCACAGGGACGATGGGAACCCCTCATAATGGGCACAGGGACGGTGGGAACCCCTCATAATGGGCACAGGGACGGTGGGAACCCCTCATAATGGGCACAGGGACGGTGGGAACCCCTCATAATGGGCACAGGGACGGTGGGAACCCCTCATAATGGGCACAGGGACGGTGGGAACCCCTCATAATGGGCACAGGGACGGTGGGAACCCCTCATAATGGGCACAGGGACGATGGGAACCCCTCATAATGGGCACAGGGACGGTGGGAACCCCTGCTAATGGGCACAGGGACGGTGGGAACCCCTCATAATGGGCACAGGGACGGTGGGAACCCCTCATAATGGGCACAGGGACGGTGGGAACCCCTCATAATGGGCACAGGGACGGTGGGAACCCCTCATAATGGGCACAGGGACGGTGGGAACCCCTCATAATGGGCACAGGCCCGGGATCTCACCAATCTGACATTTCACACTTTTCAGGGTATAACTAACATTAGTCCAATGATCCTCTGGGGTGGTCCTAGATTTAGGAGGCGGGGCTTCTGGCGGGTCAGAATAAAGAAGGTCCAGTCCAGAAGGGCGGGGAAGGGGGTGGGACAGGGGGCGTGTTCTGATATTGTATTGGACGGCATTGTGTTTCTGTGGCAGGCGGTTCTGGGCGTGTCCGTGGCTGAAGTGGCGCAGGATGCCGTACGGGAGCTCCGCCTCTTCCTGCTGTCCCCGGAGGAGCTGACCACTCTGGAACGGGAGAACGCCAAGGACGAGCTGATCCCTGTAAGACCTCCAGCCTATGAGGAGCCGCAGGGCATGCTGGGCTCTGTAGTTCCTCAAGCGTGATTCCCCGGGCCAATCAGAACCCGCGGTGATTCCATCGTACTTTTTTTTCCCGCAGGAGATCCAGATCGCTCAGTCCTGGAAATTTCACGCCCTGAAGAAAGTCGTCGTCACGGAGCCCCACCTCCTCCGCCGCAGGAGGGGAACTCTACCCAGAGACCACCACCGCTACCTGGACCCGCCCCCTAAGGGAGGAGCCGAGCGTTAGTCTGATGACGTCGCACCACAATTGTTATTTTGTTTCACAAAAATGTTTTCTTATTAAATCTCCTCTCTGCACACCGGCTGAAATGTCTTATCAGGCTCGCGGTGCGGCATGCGCAGCTCCTCGGGGGAGGGGCTTTGGTATGTCAGTGACAGCGGAAAATACAAAGTTCAGAGCGGATCCTTTTCAGCAAAACTCCATCCTTCCCTGCAGTCATGCATAGAGCTCCGCCCCATTTCCCAGCTGGAGGACGTCCAGCAGCTTCCAGCCCTTTCCTCCCCAGCCTGACTGTCCCTGGCCCCGCCCCTTTCATTAGAGCCTGCCCCATTTCCTGGCTGGAGGATGTCCAGCCCTTTCCTCCCCAGCTTCACTGGCCCCGCCCCTTTCATTAGAGCCCACCCCATTTCCTGTCCAGAGGACATCCAGCATCATCCAGCTCATTCCTCCCCAGCCTGACTGTCCTTGGCCCCGCCCTTTTCATTAGAGCCCACCCCATTTCCTGGCTGGAGAACGTCCAGCATCTTCCAGCCCTTTCCTCCCCAGCCTGACTCCATGGCCCCACCCCTTTCATTAGAGCCCGCTTCATTTCCTGGCTGGAGGACGTCCAGCATTATCTTGCACTTTCCTCCCCAGCCTGACTGTCCCTGGCCTGACTCCTCCCACTGCTTGCATCCAGACTGGGGCTCTGGAGAGGAGTACTGAGGCCGGGGGCTGGGATGTTTTCAGGAAGCTAAGTACAGCCCCCTGCCAGCCCCTCCCACCAGCCATGATCTGCCTGTGTTGCATAGAGAAGCAGAGAGAGCCAGTGATGACATCACTAAAATAAGGTCTGTAATGGAAATGGAAAGATTTTGTTCAAAACTGTTGATGAGGGGGAGGGGAATAGAGGGGGGAGGGGGGACCGGGGAAGGATGATACGGAAGGCGGCCATTGTAGCGGCGGGCAGCGCTGTGTCCTGCGTTTTGGGCGTGGCTGCCGGTGGTTTCTGATCTTCCCCAGCGATGACCTTCCTGCCAATCACTGATATTCTCAGGAAACCCGGAGGAACCTTTTAATTGGACTAACAGTCAGGGGCCCAATTATGGGGCCCCTCCCACCGCAACTGATATCCTTCTGCTATGGAGGACTCTGACAGTCTCACTCCTCCTGCTGCAGTCCCAGTAAACTCATAATGGCCTCATGGGGGGACTTGGGTGTTCCCACCTATGTCAGAATTATGGGGTTCCCAGACTCGGGGGGTCCCACCACCTCTGCAGTGCCGGCCCACCGATGGTCCCGGAAGGAGGAATTGGCATCATTACTGTCACAGACAGCAGAGGGTTACCCCCCCCCCGACCTCTCACCCCCTGACCTCTCACCCCCAGGCAGCTGGCAATGGGGGGGGGGGGGGTACCATCTGCCATCACTCTACTGGGACCTTATTGCAGTGCTGGGTGATAGGTGGGATGGCTAGTGGAATGGGGACACCTGCTGGGACCAGAAGGTACTACACCCCATCCGCTGGGATCAGTAGGTACTACACCCCATCCGCTGGGATCAGGAGGTACTACACCCCACCTGCTGGGATCAGGAGGTACTATACCCCACCTGCTGGGATCAGGAGGTACTACACCCCACCTGCTGGGACCAGAAGGTACTACACCCCATCCACTGGGATCAGTAGGTACTACACCCCACCTGCTGGGATCAGGAGGTATTACACCCCACCTGCTGGGATCAGGAGGTACTACACCCCACCTGCTGGGATCAGAAGGTATTACACCCCACCTGCTGGGATCAGGAGGTACTACACCCCATCCGCTGGGATCAGAAGGTACTACACCCCACCTGCTGGGATCAGGAGGTACTACACCCCATCCGCTGGGATCAGAAGGTACTACACCCCACCTGCTGGGATCAGAAGGTATTACACCCCATCCGCTGGGATCAGAAGGTATTACACCCCACCTGCTGGGATCAGGAGGTACTGCACCCCATCCGCTGGGATCGGGATACTGCACCCCATCTGCTGGGATCAGAAGGTACTACACCCCATCCGCTGGGATCAGTAGGTACTACACCCCACCTGCTGGGATCAGGAGGTACTACACCCCACCTGCTGGGATCAGGAGGTATTACACCCCACCTGCTGGGATCAGTAGGTACTACACCCCACCTGCTGGGATCAGAAGGTACTACACCCCACCTGCTGGGATCAGTAGGTACTACACCCCACCTGCTGGGATCAGTAGGTACTACACCCCACCTGCTGGGATCAGGAGGTACTACACCCCACCTGCTGGGATCAGGAGGTACTACACCCCACCTGCTGGGATCAGGAGGTATTACACCCCACTTCACTTCACTTCCGGTCATGCGCACTAGGTGGAACGCACGCTGACCCATAAGGAGGAAGCCATCTTCACATGCTATGAGGCAAGCGTGAGCAGCACAGGCGCTGAGAGGGGGCTGGAACCCGCGGTATATCGGCGGATGTCAGCGGTGGTTCCTGGGCCTCTGTGGCCGTGTTTGGCAATATCCATGAAGGACATCTCTTTCATTCCCTTTATCCATGGCACAGGTGGTGAGTGGATTGTTACAGGACATTAGATATACGGTCCTCTGTGATTAATATGACCTACATATCTTATTGAGTGCAAGCTCTGTCAGTGACTTCCCACATTATTTGTTTCACTACAGGATGGGGACATTATGGTGCTTTATGTAGGATACAGGACATACCGCATATAGCTCAACAGGCAGAAGATTCCTTGGGATATGTCTTGCTTTTCCTACAAAGGGTGGTGTGTAGTCCACATACAGTGGTGAAGATACCATTTCAAGCAGAGTGCTGCAATCTGCACCTTTTCTCCCATCCTGGGAATAAATGGGGCTTATTTCCATTCAAGAGCTTTATGACACAGCTGTTCACATTACAGATGAACGGGCCCCAACCACGTGTGCCGGCACAGGAATGTATTGCATCATATATTTGACATTTATGTCTTTTTCCAAACAGGCCTGAGGCTTACTGTTCCCCTCTTCACGCTTATTGTGCTTACTGCATTTCATACATGTGATATACGTATATCCATAGTATAATTTTTGGATTCCCTGTTCGGGATTCACCATTATGATATTGGTGTAAATTCATTATTCAATATTATGGTATACCTATGGTATAATTTTTGGATACACCTCTTCAGGGAAGTGTTTACCTATGTGTTTGTACTACAGAGATATTAGACTCCTGCAGTCACTTTTTCTGTTGCACATACATTTAGACCGGTCTTGATGTCATTTTATATGGTTTTAGGTCTGTGTGTTATTGTCTCATACTGAGGTGATGGTAAACCAGGGCGAATGCCCATATGTCATATTTATATCTGTGTAATAAAGCATAATTTTTGGAAAATTTTCTGAGTGTCACGGTCTGTTCATAATGTAGCCGCTTTTCTGTGAATCTCTTTTCACAAATCCCCCTTTTTTGAAGGTATTACACCCCACCTGCTGGGATCAGAAGGTATTACACCCCATCCGCTGGGATCAGAAGGTATTACACCCCACCTGCTGGGATCAGGAGGTACTGCACCCCATCCGCTGGGATCGGGATACTGCACCCCATCTGCTGGGATCAGAAGGTACTACACCCCATCCGCTGGGATCAGTAGGTACTACACCCCACCTGCTGGGATCAGGAGGTACTACACCCCACCTGCTGGGATCAGGAGGTATTACACCCCACCTGCTGGGATCAGTAGGTACTACACCCCACCTGCTGGGATCAGAAGGTACTACACCCCACCTGCTGGGATCAGTAGGTACTACACCCCACCTGCTGGGATCAGGAGGTACTACACCCCACCTGCTGGGATCAGGAGGTATTACACCCCACTTCACTTCACTTCCGGTCATGCGCACTAGGTGGAACGCACGCTGACCCATAAGGAGGAAGCCATCTTCACATGCTATGAGGCAAGCGTGAGCAGCACAGGCGCTGAGAGGGGGCTGGAACCCGCGGTATATCGGCGGATGTCAGCGGTGGTTCCTGGGCCTCTGTGGCCGTGTTTGGCAATATCCATGAAGGACATCTCTTTCATTCCCTTTATCCACGGCACAGGTGGTGAGTGGATTGTTACAGGACATTAGATATACGGTCCTCTGTGATTAATATGACCTACATATCTTATTGAGTGTAAGCTCTGTCAGTGACTTCCCACATTATTTGTTTCACTACAGGATGGGGACATTATGGTGCTTTGTGCAGGATACAGGACATACCGCATATAGCTCAACAGGCAGAAGATTCCTTGGGATATGTCTTGCTTTTCCTACAAAGGGTGGTGTGTAGTCCACATACAGTGGTGAAGACACCATTTCAAGCAGAGTGCTGCAATCTGCACCTTTTCTCCCATCCTGGGAATAAATGGGGCTTATTTCCATTCAAGAGCTTTATGACACAGCTGTTCACATTACAGATGAACGGGCCCCAACCACGTGTGCCGGCACAGGAATGTATTGCATCATATATTTGACATTTATGTCTTTTTCCAAACAGGCCTGAGGCTTACTGTTCCCCTCTTCACGCTTATTGTGCTTACTGCATTTCATACATGTGATATACGTATATCCATAGTATAATTTTTGGATTCCCTGTTCGGGATTCACCATCATGATATTGGTGTAAATTCATTATTCAATATTATGGTATACCTATGGTATAATTTTTGGATACACCTCTTCAGGGAAGTGTTTACCTATGTGTTTGTACTACAGAGATATTAGACTCCTGCAGTCACTTTTTCTGTTGCACATACATTTAGACCGGTCTTGATGTCATTTTATATGGTTTTAGGTCTGTGTGTTATTGTCTCATACTGAGGTGATGGTAAACCAGGGCGAATGCCCATTTGTCATATTTATATCTGTGTAATAAAGCATAATTTTTGGAAAATTTTCTGAGTGTCACGGTCTGTTCATAATGTAGCCGCTTTTCTGTGAATCTCTTTTCACAAATCCCCCTTTTTTGAAGGTATTACACCCCACCTGCTGGGATCAGAAGGTATTACACCCCACCTGCTGGGATCAGGAGGTACTGCACCCCATCCGCTGGGATCAGAAGGTGTTACACCCCATCCGCTGGGATCAGAAGGTACTACACCCCACCTGCTGGGATCAGTAGGTACTACACCCCATCTGCTGGGATCAGAAGGTATTACACCCCACCTGCTGGGATCAGGTGGTACTACACCCCATCCGCTGGGATCAGGAGGTATTACACCCCATCTGCTGGGATCAGAAGGTATTACACCCCACCTGCTGGGATCAGTAGGTACTACACCCCACCTGCTGGGATCAGAAGGTACTACACCCCATCCGCTGGGATCAGAAGGTGTTACACCCCACCTGCTGGGATCAGAAGGTACTACACCCCATCCGCTGGGATCAGGAGGTATTACACCCCACCTGCTGGGATCAGGAGGTACTGCACCCCATCCGCTGGGATCGGGATACTGCACCCCATCTGCTGGGATCAGAAGGTACTACACCCCATCCGCTGGGATCAGAAGGTACTACACCCCACCTGCTGGGATCAGAAGGTATTACACCCCACCTGCTGGGATCAGGAGGTACTACACCCCATCCGCTGGGATCAGAAGGTACTACACCCCACCTGCTGGGATCAGAAGGTATTACACCCCACCTGCTGGGATCAGGAGGTACTATACCCCATCTGCTGGGATCAGGAGGTACTACACCCCATCTGCTGGGATCAGGAGGTACTACACCCCATCTGCTGGGATCAGAAGGTATTACACCCCACCTGCTGGGATCAGTAGGTACTACACCCCACCTGCTGGGATTAGAAGGTACTACGCCCCATCCACTGGGATCAGAAGGTATTACACCCCACCTGCTGGGATCAGGAGGTACTATACCCCACCTTCTTGGATCAGAAGGTACTGCACCCCACCTGCTGGGATCAGGGGATACTGCACCCCATCCGCTGGGATCAGAAGGTACTACACCCCATCCGCTGGGATCAGAAGGTACTACACCCCATCCACTGGGATCAGAAGGTATTACACCCCATCCACTGGGATCAGAAGGTATTACACCCCATCCGCTGGGATCAGAAGGTACTACACCCCACCTGCTGGGATCAGGAGGTACTGCACCCCATCCGCTGGGATCGGGATACTGCACCCCATCCGCTGGGATCAGAAGGTACTACACCCCATCCGCTGGGATCAGAAGGTGTTACACCCCATCCGCTGGGATCAGAAGGTACTACACCCCACCTGCTGGGATCAGTAGGTACTACACCCCATCTGCTGGGATCAGAAGGTATTACACCCCACCTGCTGGGATCAGGAGGTACTACACCCCATCCGCTGGGATCAGGAGGTATTACACCCCACCTGCTGGGATCAGTAGGTACTACACCCCATCTGCTGGGATCAGGAGGTACTACACCCCATCTGCTGGGATCAGAAGGTATTACACCCCACCTGCTGGGATCAGTAGGTACTACACTTCATCCACTGGGATCAGAAGGTATTGCACCTCATCTGCTGGGATCAGAAGGTACTACACCCCACCTGCTGGGATCAGAAGGTATTACACCCCATCCGCTGGGATCAGAAGGTATTACACCCCATCCGCTGGGATCAGAAGGTACTACACCCCACCTGCTGGGATCAGAAGGTACTGCACCCCACCTGCTGGGATCAGAAGGTATTACACCCCACCTGCTGGGATCAGGAGGTACTACACCCCATCCGCTGGGATCAGAAGGTATTACACCCCACCTGCTGGGATCAGGAGGTACTACACCCCATCCGCTGGGATCAGAAGGTATTACACCCCACCTGCTGGGATCAGGAGGTACTACACCCCACCTGCTGGGATCAGAAGGTACTGCACCCCACCTGCTGGGATCAGGGGATACTGCACCCCATCCTCTGGGATCAGAAGGTATTACACCCCATCCGCTGGGATCAGAAGGTACTACACCCCATCCGCTGGGATCAGAAGGTACTGCACCCCATCCGCTGGGATCAGAAGGTACTGCACCCCACCCGCTGGGATCAGAAGGTACTGCACCCCACCCGCTGGGATCAGGAGGTACTACACCCCATCCGCTGGGATTAGGAGGTACTACACCCCATCCGCTGGGATCAGGAGGTACTACACCCCATCCGCTGGGATCAGAAGGTATTACACCCCACCTGCTGGGATCAGGAGGTACTACACCCCATCCGCTGGGATCAGGAGGTACTACACCCCATCCGCTGGGATCAGGAGGTACTACACCCCATCCGCTGGGATCAGGAGGTACTACACCCCATCCGCTGGGATCAGAAGGTACTGCACCCCATCCGCTGAGATCAGAAGGTACTGCACCCCATCCGCTGAGATCAGAAGGTACTGCACCCCATCCGCTGGGATCAGAGGGTACTGCACCCCACCCGCTGGGATCAGAAGGTACTGCACCCCATCCGCTGAGATCAGAAGGTACTGCACCCCATCCGCTGGGATCAGAAAATACTACACCCCATCCGCTGGGATCAGAGGGTACTACATCCCATCCGCTGGGATCAGAGGGTATTACACCCCACCTGCTGGGATCAGAAGGTACTACACCCCACCCGCTGGGATCAGAAGGTATTACACCCCACCTGCTGGGATCAGAAGGTACTACACCCCACCTGCTTAGATCAGAAGGTACTACACCCCACCTGCTGGGATCAGAAGGTACTACACCCCACCTGCTGGGATCAGAAGGTGTTACACCCCACCTGCTGGGATCAGAAGGTACTACACCCCATCCGCTAGGATCAGAAGGTACTACACCCCACCTGCTGGGATCAGAAGGTACTACACCCCACCTGCTGGGATCAGAAGGTACGGCACCCCATCCGCTGGGATCAGAAGGTACGGCACCCCATCCGCTGGCATCAGAAGGTACTGCACCCCACCTGCTGAGATCAGAAGGTACTACACCCCACCTGCTGGGATGAGAAGGCATTACACCCCACCTGCTGAGATCCGAAGGTACTACACCTCATCTGCTGGGATCAGAAGGTACTACACCCCATCTGCTGGCATCAGGGGTACTGCACCCCATTTGCTGGCATCAGGGGGTACTGCACCCCATTTGCTGGCATCAGAAGGTACTACACCGGCTCAGACGGAGAGGAACCAGGTCAGACAGAGAGAGGAACCGGGTCAGAGAGGAACCGGCTCAGACAGAGAAGAACCGGCTCAGACAGAGAGGAACCGGTTTAAACGGAGAGATGAACTGGGTCAGACAGAGAGGAACCGCATCAGATAGAGTTCAGGAAAGTGTCTCGAGTTTGTTCCAAAAGTGGTGTCACGTGAGCCGAATTCCAGCAGAAGTTCTAGGCGGGTCCATTTTTCAGCACCAGAACCGCGTTGGCAGAATCGGTTGGAGTCGGTTTCTATGGATCCCACAGATGTCCTACAAGTGGATATCCCCCGAGGACTGCGCTCCGTCCCTTCTGTGGGAGGACTTCTCACCACTTACACCCCCAGCCGCAGTCAGCTGTACCACCAGCAGGGGGCAGCAGAGGACTGTCAGAGTTCTGTCACACCGGTGTCACATCGCAGGGCAAGTCGCAGCGCGTTGTCAGCCATCACAGCGGTCCTATCGGTGCGATTCCCACTCGGCCGGAGACGCAGCGATTTCTAAAAGTAGTGCAGATACTTCCGGTGCATCTGTGTGATGTATAGCCAGTCCCACCGCATGTCAGAATGACGTCCTGCGATTTCACTGCCGAATCGCTGTGACCGGGACGTGTTCTGCATTTCAGGAAGAAGCTGAAGAGAAGCTGTTACATTGCATCACGGCTATCCTATTCATAGCATGAAGGGCAGGATCACAAGATCGGGTGCCGGTCATACCGGTGCGATGTGTGAACTGAAATCGCATCTGAAATCGCATCTAATGAATGTGAACGGCGGTGTCATGCGATTTGCTGCAGAGCGATTTCTACAGTAGATCTCGCGTGACTTTTTTCTGCAGTTTATTGTGATTTCAGATACATAGAATACAATGGAAATCGCACTGCAAATCGCAAGAAATCATTGAAAAACTTCACAAGTCGCAATGAAGTCTTCAGAAATCGCACGTGACTTAGTCACCAGCCACACTGCTGCGATTTAAAATTGTGCAATTTCTGTGCGATTTTAAGGTGTGAATTCTGAAGACTGTATTGCAACTTGTGAAGTTTTTCAATAATTTCTTGCGATTTCTTGCGATTTGCAGTGCGATTTCCATTGTATTCTATGGATGTGAAATCGCAACAAAACTGCAGAACAAGTCACACAAGAACTACTTTAGAATTCGCTCTGCAAATCGCAAGAAATCGCTGAAAATATTTGCAAGTCACAATAAAGTCTTCAAAAATCACACTGAAATCGCACACAAATCTCAGCGGTGTGACTGGTGACTTAATGCTGGTCATACCGGTGCGATTTGTGAATTGAAATCGCATCTAATGAATGTGAACGTCGGCGTCTTAATGTGCGATTTGCTGCGGCGTGATTTCTAAAGTAGTTCCTGCGTGACTTTTTCTGCAGTTTATTGCGATTTCACAGACATAGAATAGAAATCACAAGAAATCATTGAAAACTTCACAAGTTGCGATGAAGTCCTCAGAAATCGCACACAAATCGCAGGTGACCGGTCACACTGCTGCGATTTAAAATTATTTGATTTCTGTGCGATTTTAAGGTGTAAATTCTGAAGATTTTATTGTGAGTTGTGAAGTTTTTCAACGATTTCTTGCGATTTGCAGAGCGATTTCCAGTTTATTCTATGTCTGTGAAATCGCAATAAACTGCAGAAAAAGTCACGCAGGAACTACTTTAGAAATTGCACACAAATCGCACACAAATCGCACGTGTTAAGACGCTGCCGTTCACATTCATTAGATGCGATTTCAGGCGTGATTTCAATTTGCAATAAAGTCTTCAAAAATCACACTGAAATTGCGCACAAATCGCAGCGGTGTGACTGGTGACTTAGTGCCTGGTCATACTGATGTGATTTGTGAAATCGCACCTAAAATCGCATGTAATGAATGTGAACGGCAGCGTCTTAACATGCGATTTCTAAAGTAGTTCCTGCGTGACTTTTTCTGCAGTTTATTGCGATTTCACAGACATAGAATATAACGGAAATTGCTCTGCAAAACGCAAGAAATCACAAGAAATCGTTGAAAACTTTCCCAAGTCGCAATGAAGTCTTCAGGAATCGCACGCAAATCGCACATGACTTAGTCACCGGCCACACTGCTGCGATTTAAAATTGTGCGATTTCTGAGCGATTTTAAGCTGCGAATTCTGAAGATTTTGTGAAGTTTTTCAGCGATTTCTTGCGACTTGCAGAGCGATTCCCATGTCTGTGAAATCGCACTAAACTGCATTTTCTATGATATTTGGACACAATAACAATCTAGGATTCCATAGATATAACAATGACGCAGATTTCATCCATTCGCCGTCTGCGGAGGAATCGCAGAATCTCGTTTTATGTTTGTTGGAGAGAATTTAGAAGAAAAATAAATAATAATAAATAAAGAGAACAATAAAATACAAATAAATAAATAATAAATGAGGTCGATCTGCGTTTTTTTACCGCTCGCCCGTGACAGGAGCCGCCCCTCAGATTTGGACGCGTGGAGCCGCTGCGATGTGGAAAACTTCATTCTGCGTGTCGCCAGAGTCGCTATTTGCTGTTGAAGTCAATGGGACCGAGTCGCATTGACAGAATGGGGGGGGGAGGGGGAGTCTTACAATTCGTTTTCTTGAAGAAGCAGCCACAGCCGGAGCAGAGAAGCCCCCCCCCTGCCAGCACACTGCGAAGAAGGACCCTCTGGATGGAAGCCGGGGTCTCTCTGCAGAGGTCTGAAATGTGGAGTCAGAGCTGGAGCAATGCTGAGCTGCCTACTGAATGTGAAGTTATAGGTCCGCCTCTGACTCAGCGGGGGAGGAGCCAGACCTCTGCAGAGGGGCCTCTGCTTCTACACAGACCTCTGCAGGGAGACCACTGCTTCCACACAGACCTCTGCAGGGAGACCACTGCTTCCACACAGACCTCTGCAGGGAGACCACCGCTTCCACACAGACCTCTGCAGGGAGACCACCGCTTCCACACAGACCTCTGCAGGGAGACCACCGCTTCCACACAGACCTCTGCAGACAGACCACTGCTTCCACGCAGACCTCTGCAGAGGGACCACTGCTTCCACACAGACCTCTGCAGAGAGACCACTGCTTCCACACACACCTCTGCAGGGAGACCACTGCTTCCACACAGACCTCTGCGGGGAGACCACTGCTTCCACACACACCTCTGCAGGGAGACCACTGCTTCCACACAGACCTCTGCAAAGAAACCGCTGCTTCCACACAGACCTCTGCAGGGAGACCACTGCTTCCACACAGACCTCTGCAGGGAGACCACTGCTTCCACACAGACCTCTGCAGGGAGACCACTGCTTCCACACAGACCTCTGCAGGGAGACCACTGCTTCCACGCAGACCTCTGCAGGGAGACCACCGCTTCCACACAGACCTCTGCAGAGGGACCACCGCTTCCACACAGACCTCTGCAGAGGGACCACTGCTTCCACACAGACCTCTGCAGGGAGACCACTGCTTCCACACAGACCTCTGCAGGGAGACCACTGCTTCCACGCAGACCTCTGCAGAGGGACCACTGCTTCCACACAGACCTCTGCAGAGGGACCACTGCTTCCACACAGACCTCTGCAGAGGGACCACTGCTTCCACACAGACCTCTGCAGAGAGACCACTGCTTCCACGCAGACCTCTGCAGGGAGACCACTGCTTCCACGCAGACCTCTGCAGGGAGACCACTGCTTCCACACAGACCTCTGCAGGGAGACCACTGCTTCCACGCAGACCTCTGCGGAGAGACCACTGCTTCCACGCAGACCTCTGCAGGGAGACCACTGCTTCCACGCAGACCTCTGCAGGGAGACCACTGCTTCCACGCAGACCTCTGCAGGGAGACCACTGCTTCCACGCAGACCTCTGCAGAGGGACCACTGCTTCCACACAGACATCTGCAGAGGGACCACTGCTTCCACACAGACCTCTGCAGGGAGACCACTGCTTCCACGCAGACCACTGCGGAGGGACCACTGCTTCCACACAGACCTCTGCGGAGAGACCACTGCTTCCACGCAAACCTCTGCAGACGGACCACTGCTTCCACACAGACCTCTGCAGGGAGACCACTGCTTCCACACAGACCTCTGCAGGGAGACCACTGCTTCCACACAGACCTCTGCAGGGAGACCACTGCTTCCACACAGACCTCTGCGGAGAGACCACTGCTTCCACACAGACCTCTGCAGGGAGACCACTGCTTCCACGCAGACCTCTGCAGGGAGACCACTGCTTCCACACAGACCTCTGCAGGGAGACCACTGTTTCCACACAGACCTCTGCGGAGAGACCACTGCTTCTACACAGACCTCTGCAGGGAGACCACTGCTTCCACACAGACCTCTGCAGGGAGACCACTGCTTCCACGCAGACCTCTGCAGAGGGACCACTGCTTCCACACAGACCTCTGCAGAGGGACCACTGCTTCCACACAGAACTCTGCAGAGGGACCACTGCTTCCACACAGACCTCTGCGGAGAGACCACTGCTTCCACACAGACCTCTGCAGGGAGACCACTGCTTCCACACAGACCTCTGCAGAGGGACCACTGCTTCCACACAGACCTCTGCAGGGAGACCGCTGCTTCCACACAGACCTCTGAGGAGAGACCACTGCTTCCACAGAGACCTCTGCAGGGAGGCAGGGAGACCACTGCTTCCACACAGACCTCTGCAGAGGGACCACTGCTTCCACACAGACCTCTGCAGAGGGACCACTGCTTCCACACAGACCTCTGCAGGGAGACCACTGCTTCCACACAGACCTCTGCAGAGGGACCACTGTTTCCACACAGACCTCTGCAGGGAGACCACTGCTTCCACACAGACCTCTGCAGGGAGACCACTGCTTCCACACAGACCTCTGCAGAGGGAACACTGCTTCCATACAGACCTCTGCAAAGAGACTGCTGCTTCCACACAGACCTCTGCAGGGAGACCACTGCTTCCACACAGACCTTTGCGGAGAGACCACTGCTTCCATGCAAACCTCTGCAGAGGGACCACTGCTTCCACACAGACCTCTGCAGGGAGACCACTGCTTCCACGCAGACCTCTGCAGGGAGACCACTGCTTCCACGCAGACCTCTGCAGGGAGACCACTGCTTCCACGCAGACCTCTGCAGGGAGACTACTGCTTCCACGCAGACCTCTGCAGGGAGACCACTGCTTCCACACAGACCTCTGCAGAGGGACCACTGCTTCCACACAGACATCTGCAGAGGGACCACTGCTTCCACACAGACCTCTGCAGGGAGACCACTGCTTCCACGCAGACCTCTGAGGAGGGACCACTGCTTCCACACAGACCTCTGCAGAGAGACCACTGCTTCCACGCAAACCTCTGCAGAGGGACCACTGCTTCCACACAGACCTCTGCAGAGGGACCACTGCTTCCACACAGACCTCTGCAGAGGGACCACTGCTTCCACACAGACCTCTGCGGAGAGACCACTGCTTCCACACAGACCTCTGCAGGGAGACCACTGCTTCCACACAGACCTCTGCAGAGGGACCACTGCTTCCACACAGACCTCTGCAGGGAGACCGCTGCTTCCACACAGACCTCTGCGGAGGGACCACTGCTTCCACACAAACCTTTGCGGAGAGACCACTGCTTCCACGCAAACCTCTGCAGAGGGACCACTGCTTCCACACAGACCTCTGCAGGGAGACCACTGCTTCCACACAGACCTCTGCAGGGAGACCACTGCTTCCACGCAGACCTCTGCAGGGAGACCACTGCTTCCACGCAGACCTCTGCAGGTAGACTACTGCTTCCACGCAGACCTCTGCAGGGAGACCACTGTTTCCACACAGACCTCTGCGGAGAGACCGCTGCTTCCACACACACCTCTGCAAAGAGACCGCTGCTTCCACACAGACCTCTGCAGAGGGACCACTGCTTCCACACAGACCTCAGCAAAGAGACCGCTGCTTCCACACTGACCTTTGCAGAGAGACCACTGCTTCCACGCAAACCTCTGCAGGGAGACCACTGCTTCTACACAGACCTCTGCAGGGAGACCACTGCTTCCACACAGACCTCTGCAGGGAGACCACTGCTTCCACGCAGACCTCTGCAGGGAGACCACTGCTTCCACGCAGACCTCTGAGGAGAGACCACTGCTTCCACACAGACCTCTGCGGAGAGACCACTGCTTCCACACAGACCTCTGCAGAGGGATCACTGCTTCCACACAGACCTCTGCAGAGGGACCACTGCTTCCACACAGACCTCTGCGGAGAGACCACTGCTTCCACGCAGACCTCTGCGGAGAGACCACTGCTTCCACACAGACCTCTGCAGAGAGACCACCGCTTCCACACAGACCTCTGCAGGGAGACCATTGCTTCCACACGGACATCTGCAAAGAGACCACTGCTTCCACACAGACCTCTGCGGAGAGACCACTGCTTCCACACAGACCTCTGCAAAGAGACCACTGCTTCCACACACACCTCTGCAGGGAGACCACTGCTTCCACACAGACCTCTGCAGAGAAACCACTGCTTCCACACACACCTCTGCAGGGAGACCACTGCTTCCACACAGACCTCTGCAGAGAGACCACCGCTTCCACACTACCTCTGCAGAGGGACCACTGTTTCCACACAGACCTCTGCAGAGGGACCACTGTTTCCACACAGACCTCTGCAGAGGGACCACTGCTTCCACACAGCCCTCTGCAGAGAGACCACTGCTTCCACACAGACCTCTGCAGAGAGACCACTGCTTACACACAGACCTCTGCGGAGAGACCGCTGCTTCCACGCAAACCTCTGCAGGGAGACCACTGCATCCACACAGACCTCTGCAGAGGGACCACTGCTTTCACGCATACCTCTGCAAAGAGAGCGCTGCTTCCACACAGACCTCTGCGGAGAGACCACTGCTTCCACACAGACCTCTGCAGGGAGACCACTGCTTCCATGCAGACCTCTGCAGAGAGACCACTGCTTCCACACACCTCTGCAGAGGGACCACTGCTTCCACACAGACCTCTGCGGAGAGACCACTGCTTCCACACAGACCTCTGCAGAGGGACCACTGTTTCCACACAGACCTCTGCAGAGGGACCACTGTTTCCACACAGACCTCTGCAGAGGGACCACTGTTTCCACACATACCTGTGCAGGGAGACCACTGCTTCCACACAGACCTCTGCAGAGAGACCACTGCTTCCACGCAGACCTCTGCAGAGAGACCACTGCTTCCACACAGACCTCTGCAGGGAGACCACTGCTTCCACACAGACCTCTGCGGAGAGACCACTGCTTCCACACAGACCTCTGCAGAGAGACCACCGCTTCCACACAGACCTCTGCAGGGAGACCACTGCTTCCACACGGACCTCTGCAAAGAGACCACTGCTTCCACACAGACCTCTGCGGAGAGACCACTGCTTCAACACAGACCTCTGCAAAGAGACCACTGCTTCCACACAGACCTCTGCAGAGAGACCACCGCTTCCACACTACCTCTGCAGAGGGACCGCTGTTTCCACACAGACCTCTGCAGAGGGACCACTGCTTCCACACAGACCTCTGCAGGGAGACCACTGCTTCCACGCAGACCCCTGCAGGGAGACCACTGCTTCCACACAGACCTCTGCAGAGAGACCACCGCTTCCACACAGACCTCTGCAGAGGGACCACTGTTTCCACACAGACCTCTGCAGAGAGACCACTGCTTCCACACAGACCTCTGCGGAGAGACCGCTGCTTCCACGCAAACCTCTGCAGGGAGACAACTGCATCCACACAGACCTCTGCAGAGGGACCACTGCTTTCACGCATACCTCTGCAAAGAGAGCGCTGCTTCCACACAGACCTCTGCAGGGAGACCACTGCTTCCACGCAGACCTCTGCAGAGAGACCACTGCTTCCACACACACCTCTGCAGAGGGACCACTGCTTCCACACAGACCTCTGCGGAGAGACCACTGCTTCCACACAGACCTCTGCAGAGGGACCACTGTTTCCACACAGACCTCTGCAGAGGGACCACTGTTTCCACACAGACCCCTGCAGAGGGACCACTGTTTCCACACAGACCTGTGCAGGGAGACCACTGCTTCCACACAGACCTCTGCAGAGAGACCACTGCTTCCACGCAGACCTCTGCAGAGAGACCACTGCTTCCACGCAGACCCCTGCAGGGAGACCACTGCTTCCACACAGACCTCTGCAGAGAGACCACCGCTTCCACACAGACCTCTGCAGAGGGACCACTGTTTCCACACAGACCTCTGCAGAGGGACCACTGTTTACACACAGACCTCTGCAGAGGGACCACTGTTTCCACACAGACCTGTGCAGGGAGACCACTGCTTCCACACAGACCTCTGCAGAGAGACCACTGCTTCCACGCAGACCTCTGCGGAGAGACCACTGCTTCCACACAGACCTCTGCAGAGAGACCACTGCTTCCACACAGACCTCTGCAGGGAGACCACTGCTTCCACGCAGACCTCTGCAGAGAGACCACTGCTTCCACACACACCTCTGCAGAGGGAGCACTGCTTCCACACAGACCTCTGCGGAGAGACCACTTCTTCCACACAGACCTCTGCAGAGGGACCACTGTTTCCACACAGACCTCTGCAGAGGGACCACTGTTTCCACACAGACCTCTGCAGAGGGACCACTGTTTCCACACAGACCTGTGCAGGGAGACCACTGCTTCCACGCAGACCTCTGCAGAGGGACCACTGCTTCCACGCAGACCCCTGCAGGGAGACCACCGCTTCCACACAGACCTCTGCAGGGAGACCACTGCTTCCACACAGATCTCTGCAGAGAGACCACTGCTTCCACACAGACCTCTGCAGAGAGACCACCGCTTCCACACAGACCTCTGCAGGGAGACCACTGCTTCCACACAGACCTCTGCAGGGAGACCACTGCTTCCACACAGACCTCTGCGGAGAGACCACTGCTTCCACACAGATCTCTGCAGAGAGACCACTGCTTCCACACAGACCTCTGCAGAGAGACCACCGCTTCCACACAGACCTCTGCAGGGAGACCACTGCTTCCACACAGACCTCTGCAGAGAGACCACCGCTTCCACACTACCTCTGCAGAGGGACCACTGTTTCCACACAGACCTCTGCAGAGGGACCACTGTTTCCACACAGACCTCTGCAGAGGGACCACTGCTTCCACACAGACCTCTGCAGGGAGACCACTGCTTCCACGCAGACCTCTGCAATGAGATCACCCAGAGGAGGGGGAGGGGCTTTCTTCACTGTGATGTCACTGAACATGTATATGATGTCACCCAGGAGACCAGCTGTCATCCACCAGACCTGTCATTCAGCAGGAGTGCAGCGGAGGGACAGACGTGTTTCGGTGGGAGTTGGGGATCCTGTGATTGACGGCGGATTTGCCCCCCCATCTGCTGAACCCCCCCACCTCCACCAGGGGCCGCCCCCCTCATCAATATGGAGACAAGTTGCTTTATAGATCGGTGCGGTTTTTTTTTTCATCAAAATTCAGACAAAATGTTCATTATTTGGAATGTATCCAAATTTCTGAATTACAAAAGCAACGAATTTCAACGATTCCGAAATAACTGAAGAAATTTTGTCTAAAATTTGAATCGCATTTGAAGATGAAATTCGAAAAACAGATTCAAAATATAAACCTATTGCTGATTCCCCTAAAAGACTGGATGTATGTCAGTAAAATATAGCCATTGTCCGAAATACACATTCTGAAAAGAATAAGACAGAATAGAATAGAAAACAAAAGAATAGAAGAAAAAAAATATATAGTAGAATAGAAAAGAAAAATAGAATAAAACAGAATAGAATTGAAAAAATATAATAGTATAGAAATAAACAAAAAGAATAAAACAGAACAGAAAAGAACAGGAAATAACAGAATAGAATAGAAAAAATTATAATAGAAAAGAAACAAATAGAATAAAACAGAATAGAAAATAAAATAAATCCTGTATAATAATAATAATAAAAAAAAGAATAGAATAGAAAACAGTATAATAGATATAATAGAAAAGAAATAGAATAAAAAAAGAGTAGAACAGAAGAGAAAAATTAGAATAAAACAGAAAATAAAGGAAAAAAAATCAAATATAATAGAAAAATAAAGAATAGAATAACATAGAAAAAAACTAGAAAGAATACAGCCATCTTCCGAAGTTCAAATATCAGATAGAATAGAATGGAATAGAATGGAATAGAATAGAATGGAATAGAATGGAATGGAATAGAATGGAATAGAATGGAATGGAATGGAATGGAATAGAATAGAATGGAATAGAATGGAATAGAATGGAATAGAATAGAATGGAATAGAATGGAATGGAATGGAATAGAATGGAATAGAATGGAATGGAATGGAATGGAATAGAATGGAATGGAATAGAATGGAATAGAATAGAATGGAATAGAAGCAGATATTCTCCACAATGAATTCGGATCGATTTGATATCTTTGAATCGGATGGAGAATGAACCGACAGGACGACTTTCATTGTGAATGTGATGACAGGAAGGAGTTCGATGGTTTTGGATACATTGTAAGAAGTGCTGGTTGGGACAGGCAGGAGGATCTGCTGGTACTTGTGGTTCCTCAGCAGTGGGTGGTCCTGGCTGTGGGCGGATCAGGTGACACCGGCAGTGTCTGGGTGGTCTGTCTGTATCTCACACATCGGAGTGTTTACTGATCCTTCCTCCATACATCAACCACAAGCACCTCACCGACACATGGAGGCCCCGGACCACCCACACTGCCCCCCCCCCCCCCCCAGGAGGACGGCTGAGCCGGGAAATACCCCCCCCCCCATATCTGTCCCTGTGACATCAGCTGGGGGGGCCGGGACCGTCTGCTCTCCTCTCCCCCCACAGCCTCCAATGTTGTCACATTCTATATAGAACCTCCACCATAGACACCGAACAATGACACCCTGACACCTGGGGGTCCCAGAACAATGACACCATGACACTTGGGGGTCCCAGAACAATGACACCCTGACACCTGGGGGTCCCAGAACAATGACACCCTGACACCTGGGGGTCCCAGAACAATGACACCCTGACACCTGGGGGTCCCAGAACAATGACATCCTGACACTGGGGGTCCCAGAACAATGACACCCTGACACTTGGGGGTCCCAGAACAATGACATCCTGACACTGGGGGTCCCAGAACAATGACATCCTGACACTTGGGGGTCCCAGAACAATGACATCCTGACACTGGGGGTCCCAGAACAATGACACCCTGACACTGGGGGTCCAGAACAATGACACACTGACACTTGGGGGTCCAGAACAATGACACCCTGACACCTGGGGGTCCCAGAACAATGACATCCTGACACTTGGGGGTCCCAGAACAATGACATCCTGACACTGGGGGTCCCAGAACAATGACACCCTGACACTTGGGGGTCCCAGAACAATGACAACCTGACACCTGGGGGTCCCAGAACAATGACACCCTGACACCTGGGGGTCCAAGAACAATGACATCCTGACACTGGGGGTCCCAGAACAATGACACCCTGACACTTGGGGGTCCCAGAACAATGACATCCTGACACTGGGGGTCCCAGAACAATGACACCCTGACACCTGGGGGTCCCAGAACAATGACACCCTGACACTTGGGGGTCCCAGAACAATGACATCCTGACACTGGGGGTCCCAGAACAATGACATCCTGACACTTGGGGGTCCCAGAACAATGACATCCTGACACTGGGGGTCCCAGAACAATGACACCCTGACACTGGGGGTCCAGAACAATGACACACTGACACTTGGGGGTCCAGAACAATGACACCATGACACTTGGGGGTCCCAGAACAATGACACCCTGACACCTGGGGGTCCCAGAACAATGACACCCTGACACCTGGGGGTCCCAGAACAATGACACCCTGACACCTGGGGGTCCCAGAACAATGAAACCCTGACACCTGGGGGTCCCAGAACAATGACACCCTGACACCTGGGGTCCCAGAACAATGACACCCTGACACCTGGGGGTCCCAGAACAATGACACCCTGACACCTGGGGGTCCCAGAACAATGACATCCTGACACTGGGGGTCCCAGAACAATGACACCCTGACACTTGGGGGTCCCAGAACAATGACATCCTGACACTGGGGGTCCCAGAACAATGACATCCTGACACTTGGGGGTCCCAGAACAATGACATCCTGACACTGGGGGTCCCAGAACAATGACACCCTGACACTGGGGGTCCAGAACAATGACACACTGACACTTGGGGGTCCAGAACAATGACACCCTGACACCTGGGGGTCCCAGAACAATGACATCCTGACACTTGGGGGTCCCAGAACAATGACATCCTGACACTGGGGGTCCCAGAACAATGACACCCTGACACTTGGGGGTCCCAGAACAATGACAACCTGACACCTGGGGGTCCCAGAACAATGACACCCTGACACCTGGGGGTCCAAGAACAATGACATCCTGACACTGGGGGTCCCAGAACAATGACACCCTGACACTTGGGGGTCCCAGAACAATGACATCCTGACACTGGGGGTCCCAGAACAATGACACCCTGACACCTGGGGGTCCCAGAACAATGACACCCTGACACTTGGGGGTCCCAGAACAATGACATCCTGACACTGGGGGTCCCAGAACAATGACATCCTGACACTTGGGGGTCCCAGAACAATGACATCCTGACACTGGGGGTCCCAGAACAATGACACCCTGACACTGGGGGTCCAGAACAATGACACACTGACACTTGGGGGTCCAGAACAATGACACCCTGACACCTGGGGGTCCCAGAACAATGACATCCTGACACTTGGGGGTCCCAGAACAATGACATCCTGACACTGGGGGTCCCAGAACAATGACACCCTGACACTTGGGGGTCCCAGAACAATGAAAACCTGACAGTTGGGGTCCCAGAACAATGACACCCTGACACCTGGGGGTCCCAGAACAATGACACCCTGACACCTGGGGGTCCAAGAACAATGACATCCTGACACTTGGGGGTCCCAGAACAATGACACCCTGACACCTGGGGGTCCAAGAACAATGACATCCTGACACTTGGGGGTCCCAGAACAATGACACCCTGACACCTGGGGGTCCCAGAACAATGACATCCTGACACTTGGGGGTCCCAGAACAATGACATCCTGACACCTGGGGGTCCCAGAACAATGACACCCTGACAGTTGGGGTCCCAGAACAATGACATCCTGACACTGGGGGTCCAGAACAATGACACACTGACAGCTGGGGGTCCCAGAACAATGACATCCTGACACTTGGGGGTCCCAGAACAATTACACCCTGACACCTGGGGGTCCCAGAACAATGACACCCTGACAGTTGGGGTCCCAGAACAATGACATCCTGACACTTGGGGGTCCCAGAACAATGACATCCTGACACTGGGGGTCCAGAACAATGACACCCTGACACTCGGGGGTCCAGAACAATGACACCCTGACACTTGGGGGTCCCAGAACAATGACATCCTGACACTTGGGGGTCCAGAACAATGACACCCTGACACTTGGGGGTCCCAGAACAATGACATCCTGACACTGGGGGTCCCAGAACAATGACACCCTGACACTTGGGGGTCCCAGAACAACGACACCCTGACACTGGGGGTCCAGAACAGTGACACCCTGATACTGGGGGTCCCAGAACAATGACAATCTGACACTGGGGGTCCAGAACAGTGACACCCTGACACTGGGGGTCCCAGAACAGTGACACCCTGACACTTGGGGGTCCCAGAACAGTGACACCCTGACACTTGGGGGTCCCAGAACAATGACACCCTGACACTGGGGGTCCAGAACAGTGACACCCTGACACTTGGGGGTCCCAGAACAGTGACACCCTGACACTGGGGGTCCAGAACAGTGACACCCTGACACTGGGGGTCCAGAACAATGACACCCTGACACTTGGGGGTCCCAGAACAATGACACCCTGACACTGGGGGTCCAGAACAATGACACCCTGACACTCGGGGTCCCAGAACAATGACACCCTGACACTCGGGGTCCCAGAACAATGACACCCTGACACTCGGGGTCCCAGAACAATGACACCCTGACACTCGGGGTCCAGAACAATGACACCCTGACACTCGGGGGTCCAGAACAATGACACCCTGACATTTGGGGTCCAGAACAATGACACCCTGACACTTGGGGGTCCCAGAACAATGACACCCTGACACTGGGGGTCCAGAACAATGACACCCTGACACTCGGGGGTCCAGAACAATGAAACCCTGACACTTGGGGGTCCAGAACAATGACATCCTGACTCTTGGGGATCCAGAACAATGAAACCCTGACACTTGGGGGTCCAAGAACAATGACACCCTGACACTCGGGGGTCCCAGAACAATGACACCCTGACACTCAAGGGTCCCAGAACAATGACACCCTGACACTCGGGGGTCCAGAACAATGACATCCTGAAACTCCGGGGTCCAGAACAATGACATCCTGACACTCGGGGTCCCAGAACAATGACACCCTGACACTTGGGGTCCCAGAACAATGACACCCTGACACTCGGGGTCCCAGAACAATGACACCCTGTAACTTGGGGTCCCAGAACAATGACACCCTGACACTCGGGGGTCCAGAACAATGACATCCTGACACTCGGGGGTCCAGAACAATGACACCCTGACACTCGGGGGTCCCAGAACAATGACACCCTGACACTCGGGGGTCCCAGAACAATGACACCCTGACACTCGGGGGTCCCAGAACAATGACACCCTGACACTCGGGGGTCCAGAACAATGACACCCTGACACTCGGAGGTCCAGAACAATGACACCCTGACACTCGGGGTCCCAGAACAATGACACCCTGACACTCGGGGTCCCAGAACAATGACACCCTGACACTCGGGGTCCCAGAACAATGACACCCTGACACTTGGGGTCCCAGAACAATGACACCCTGACACTCGGGGGTCCAGAACAATGACACCCTGACACTCGGGTGTCCCAGAACAATGACACCCTGACACTCGGGGGTCCCAGAACAATGAAACCCTGACACTCGGGGGTCCCAGAACAATGACACCCTGACACTCGGGGGTCCCAGAACAATGACACCCTGACACTCGGGGGTCCAGAACAATGAAACCCTGACACTTGGGGGTCCAGAACAATGACACCCTGACACTTGGGGGTCCAGAACAATGAAACCCTGACAGTTGGGGCCCCAGAACAATGACACCCTGACACTTGGGGGCCCCAGAACAATGACACCCTGACACTTGGGGGTCCCAGAACAATGACACCCTGACACTTGGGGTCCCCGAACAATGACACACTGACAGTTGGGGTCCCAGAACAATGACACCCTGACACTTGGGGTCCCAGAACAATGACACACTGACACTTGGGGTCCCAGAACAATGACACCCTGACACTTGGGGTCCCAGAACAATGACACCCTGACACCTGGGGGTCCCAGAACAATGACAACCTGACACTTGGGGGTCCCAGAACAATGACACCCTGACACCTGGGGGTCCCAGAACAATGACACCCTGACACCTGGGGGTCCCAGAACAATGACACCCTGACACTCGGGGGTCCAGAACAATGACACCCTGACACTCGGGTGTCCCAGAACAATGACACCCTGACACTCGGGGGTCCCAGAACAATGAATCCCTGACACTCGGGGGTCCCAGAACAATGACACCCTGACACTCGGGGGTCCCAGAACAATGACACCCTGACACTTGGGGTCCCAGAACAATGACACCCTGACACTCGGGGGTCCAGAACAATGACACCCTGACACTCGGGTGTCCCAGAACAATGACACCCTGACACTCGGGGGTCCCAGAACAATGAAACCCTGACACTCGGGGGTCCCAGAACAATGACACCCTGACACTCGGGGGTCCCAGAACAATGACACCCTGACACTCGGGGGTCCAGAACAATGACATCCTGACACTCGGGGGTCCAGAACAATGACATCCTGACACTTGGGGGTCCAGAACAATGAAACCCTGACACTTGGGGGTCCAGAACAATGACACCCTGACACTTGGGGGTCCAGAACAATGAAACCCTGACAGTTGGGGCCCCAGAACAATGACACCCTGACACTTGGGGGCCCCAGAACAATGACACCCTGACACTTGGGGGTCCCAGAACAATGACACCCTGACACTTGGGGTCCCCGAACAATGACACACTGACAGTTGGGGTCCCAGAACAATGACACCCTGACACTTGGGGTCCCAGAACAATGACACACTGACACTTGGGGTCCCAGAACAATGACACCCTGACACTTGGGGTCCCAGAACAATGACACCCTGACACCTGGGGGTCCCAGAACAATGACACCCTGACACTTGGGGGTCCCAGAACAATGACACCCTGACACCTGGGGGTCCCAGAACAATGATACCCTGACACCTGGGGGTCCCAGAACAATGACACCCTGACACTCGGGGGTCCCAGAACAATGACACCCTGACACTCGGGGGTCCAGAACAATGACACCCTGACACTCGGGGGTCGAGAACAATGACACCATGACACTCGGGGGTCGAGAACAATGACACCATGACACTCGGGGGGTCCAGAACAATGACACCCTGACACTCGGGGGTCCAGAACAATGACACCCTGACACTCGGGGGTCCAGAACAATGACACCCTGACACTCGGGGTCCCAGAACAATGACACCCTGACACTTGGGGTCCCAGAACAATGACACCCTGACACTTGGGGGTCCAGAACAATGAAACCCTGACACTCGGGGGTCCAGAACAATGAAACCCTGACACTTGGGGGTCCAGAACAATGACACCCTGACACTTGGGGGTCCAGAACAATGAAACCTTGACACTCGGGGGTCCCAGAACAATGACACCCTGACACTCGGGGGTCCAGAACAATGACATCCTGACACTCGGGGGTCCAGAACAATGACACCCTGACACTTGGGGGTCCAAAACAATGACACCCTGACACTTGGGGCCCCAGAACAATGAAACCCTGACAGTTGGGGCCCCAGAACAATGACACCCTGACATTTGGGGCCCCAGACCAATGACACCCTGACACTTGGGGGTCCCAGAACAATGACACCCTGACACTTGGGGTCCCAGAACAATGACACCCTGACACTTGGGGTCCCAGAACAATGATACACTGACAGTTGGGGTCCCAGAACAATGACACCCTGACACTTGGGGTCCCAGAACAATGACACCCTAACACTTGGGGTCCCAGAACAATGACACACTGACACTTATGGTCCCAGAACAATGACACACTGACAGTTGGGGTCCCAGAACAATGACACACTGACACTTGGGGGTCCCAGAACAATGACACCCTGACACCTGGGGGTCCCAGAACAATGACACACTGACAGTTGGGGTCCCAGAACAATGACACCCTGACACTTGGGGGTCCAGAACAGTGACACCCTGACACTGGGGGTCCAGAACAATGACACCCTGACACTTGGGGGTCCAGAACAATGAAACCATGACACTTGGGGTCCCAGAACAATGACACCCTGACACTTGGGGTCCCAGAACAATGACACCCTGACACTGGGGGTCCAGAACAATGAAACCATGACACTTGGGGTCCCAGAACAATGACACACTGACACTTGGGGTCCCAGAACAATGACACCCTGACACCTGGGGGTCCCAGAACAATGAAACCCTGACACTTGGGGGTCCCAGAACAATGACACCCTGACACCTGGGGGTCCCAGAACAATGACACACTGACAGTTGGGGTCCCAGAACAATGACACCCTGACACTTGGGGTCCCAGAACAATGACACCCTGACACTTGGGGGTCCCAGAACAATGACACCCTGACACCTGGGGTCCCAGAACAATGACACCCTGACACTTGGGGGTCCCAGAACAATGACACCCTTACACCTGGGGGTCCCAGAACAATGACACCCTGACACCTGGGGGTCCCAGAACAATGAAACCCTGACACTTGGGGTTCCCAGAACAATGACACCCTGACACCTGGGGGTCCCAGAACAATGACACACTGACAGTTGGGGTCCCAGAACAATGACACCCTGACACTTGGGGTCCCAGAACAATGACACCCTGACACTTGGGGGTCCCAGAACAATGACACCCTGACACCTGGGGTCCCAGAACAATGACACCCTGACACTTGGGGGTCCCAGAACAATGACACCCTGACACCTGGGGGTCCCAGAACAATGACACCCTGACACTATCTGGTGAAATGTCACCTGTCAGTCTGGGATAGAATCATCCAATCACTGAGTGGGTCAGGTGGGGTCCTGTCCCCCCCCCTCCCCCAGTCACACGCTCTCTCCCGGATTTGTGTCTATTGACAGTGTGCGGGTGGAAGGAGCCATGACACACAATGCAGACAATGGGTTAGGTGGGAAGTTTGGGATTAGTTACAGAGGGGGGGTGGAGGAACATCATCCTTCTATTTAGTAACCTGTCCCCCCCCCCCCCGGGGAGGGGGGACAAGACACTTCATTACACAACAGACCACCCAACAAGACCCCCCAGCACAGAGAACAGTGCCGGGGTCAAAGGGGCTCCGCAAACCCTGCAGGGGCCACACGACAGTCTGACCATCTTGTACTGACACCAATCCGGCCAGCTTAGCCAGACCCCCAAATCACCGAACCCCCAAATCATCGGACCCCCAGAGTGTAAGCTCCTCTGTACAGAGACTGATGTGACTGTGGGGGAGGGGACATTAGAGAGTAAGCTCCTCTGTACAGAGACTGATGGGACTGTGGGGGAGGGGACATTAGAGCGTAAGCTCCTCTGGTACAGAGACTGATGGGACTGCGGGGGAGGGGACATTAGAGCGTAAGCTCCTCTGGTACAGAGACTGATGTGACTGTGGGGGAGGGGACATTAGAGTGTAAGCTCCTCTGGTACAGACTGATGGGACTGTGGGGGAGGGGATATTAGAGCGTAAGCTCCTCGAGACTGATGGGACTGTGGGGGAGGGGACATTAGAGTGTAAGCTCCTCTGGTACAGAGACTGATGGGACTGTGGGGGAGGGGACATTAGAGTGTAAGCTCCTCTGGTACAGACTGATGGGACTGTGGGGGAGGGGACATTAGAGTGTAAGCTCCTCTGTACAGAGACTGATGGGACTGTGGGGGAGGGGACATTAGAGTGTAAGCTCCTCTGGTACAGACTGATGGGACTGTGGGGGAGGGGACATTAGAGCGTAAGCTCCTCTGTACAGAGACTGATGGGACTGTGGGGGAGGGGACATTAGAGCGTAAGCTCCTCTGGTACAGAGACTGATGGGACTGTGGGGGAGGGGACATTAGAGTGTAAGCTCCTCTGGTACAGACTGATGGGACTGTGGGGGAGGGGACATTAGAGTGTAAGCTCCTCTGGTACAGACTGATGGGACTGTGGGGGAGGGGACATTAGAGTGTAAGCTCCTCTGGTACAGACTGATGGGACTGTGGGGGAGGGGATATTAGAGCGTAAGCTCCTCGAGACTGATGGGACTGTGGGGGAGGGGACATTAGAGTGTAAGCTCCTCTGGTACAGAGACTGATGGGACTGTGGGGGAGGGGACATTAGAGTGTAAGCTCCTCTGGTACAGACTGATGGGACTGTGGGGGAGGGAACATTAGAGTGTAAGCTCCTCTGGTACAGACTGATGGGACTGCGGGGGAGGGGACATTAGAGCGTAAGCTCCTCTGGTACAGAGACTGATGTGACTGTGGGGGAGGGGACATTAGAGTGTAAGCTCCTCTGGTACAGACTGATGGGACTGTGGGGGAGGGGATATTAGAGTGTCAGCTCCTGTGGCTCAGTGATCTCTGTGCAGCGCTGTGGTATATGTCAGATATATAAATGTACAATAATGATAGTTTGTGGTGAAAGGGTTAATGTCTGGTTGGGGGAGGGGGGGGGGGAATCCTGCCTGGGTGGGCTGCAGCCATTGTGGTGATGAAAGGCTCCCCCCCCCCCATGTGGATTAGTCCCCTCTGTCACCCTTCAGAGTTGCTGTGTCCAGTCCTGGGTGGCCTCAGTCCCGCAGCATCATGTTCTGCCCCCCCCCCCATCCATTGCCCCCCCCCCTCGCTGACATGAAGTGCTCTCGGCACAGACAGCGGCAGCGTTTGATGATACATAGGTATAGACCGGTGATCATTCCCCCCCTTCTTCCCGCAGACCCCCCCACTGATGGAAGATCCGGTACAATGTCTGGGGGGGGGGGAATCCTGACCAGGGGAATCTCACTGGGACTTTCTCATGTTATTTCGTTTTCTGACCTTAAATCTGCAGCTTTTGCTACAATAATCCCGGTGACCCCGCCATGGAGGTCCTTGTTCAGGCACTTCCTGTTATAGGGTGACAACGCTCTGTCCTTGTCCCCTAGTTGTGCTCCTGAGTTGTCACCCAGTCACATGATCCTCTGATGGAGGCTACGGGAGGCCGGGGTGACACATTGTGCTGATATTGTGTGCAGTTGTCAGGACCAGGGGCGGACGGACCATTTAAAAATTCGGGCTCTGACTGAGGGCCTGGGGCCAGTAGGGGGCCCCATGAGATGCCCCTGGTACCTTTTTCATAGGATTTTTTGAGTTTGGGCAAGGACACAGGGGCCCCATGATCCCTTATTGCCCAGGGGCCCCATGAGTTGTCAGTCCGCCCCTGGTCAGGAAACGTGTTTTGGGGGCCCAGCCGAGGGGACCAGGAGGAATATATCCAGGGGTTGTGCTGGCCGTGTGGGGGCAAGATGGCACTGAGTGGGAGGGGCTTAGCATTTGTGCCTAGGCACGGTGTACACAGCAACATATGGCTCATCCCTTGTATCCGAACATCTTCTTTATTGTGCTACAAAAAGGAGTGTATCAGGGGTCAGGAGGGTGTAATGTACAGAGTGTGGGGGTCAGGAGGGTGTAATGTACAGAGTGTGGGGGTCAGGAGGGTGTAATGTACAGAGTGTGGGGGTCAGGAGTGTGTAATGTACAGAGTGCGGGGGTCAGGAGGGTGTAATGTACAGAGTGCGGGGGTCAGTAGGGTGTAATGTACAGAGTGCGGGGGTCAGGACGGTGTAATGTACAGAGTGCGGGGGTCAGGAGGGTGTAATGTACAGAGTGCGGGGGTCAGGAGGGTGTAATGTACAGAGTGCGGGGGTCAGGAGGGTGTAATGTACAGAGTGCGGGGGTCAGGAGGGTGTAATGTACAGAGTGCGGGGGTCAGGAGGGTGTAATGTACAGAGTGCGGGGGTCAGGAGGGTGTAATGTACAGAGTGCGGGGGTCAGGACGGTGTAATGTACAGAGTGCGGGGGTCAGGAGGGTGTAATGTACAGAGTGCGGGGGCCAGGAGGGTGTAATGTACAGAGTGCGGGGGTCAGGAGTGTGTAATGTACAGAGTGCGGGGGTCAGGAGTGTGTAATGTACAGAGTGCGGGGGTAGGGAGTGTGTAATGTACAGAGTGCGGGGGTCAGGAGGGTGTAATGTACAGAGTGCGGGGGTCAGGAGTGTGTAATGTACAGAGTGCGGGGGTCAGGAGTGTGTAATGTACAGAGTGCGGGGGTCAGGAGGGTGTAATGTACAGAGTGCGGGGGTCAGGAGTGTGTAATGTACAGAGTGCGGGGGTCAGGAGTGTGTAATGTACAGAGTGCGGGGGTCAGGAGGGTGTAATGTACAGAGTGCGGGGGTCAGGAGGGTGTAATGTACAGAGTGCGGGGGTCAGGAGGGTGTAATGTACAGAGTGCGGGGGTCAGGAGGGTGTAATGTACAGAGTGCGGGGGTCAGGAGTGTGTAATGTACAGAGTGCGGGGGTCAGGAGTGTGTAATGTACAGAGTGCGGGGGTCAGGAGGGTGTAATGTACAGAGTGCGGGGGTCAGGAGGGTGTAATGTACAGAGTGCGGGGGTCAGGAGGGTGTAATGTACAGAGTGCGGGGGTCAGGAGGGTGTAATGTATACAGACTGATGTGACCGGCTCAGTGATCTCTGTACTGCGCTGCGGTATATGTCAGAGCTATATACATGTATTATAATAATAATACTGTGTGACTGTGGGGGAGGGGACATTGGAGCGTAAGCTCCTCTGGTACACAGACTGATGGGACTGTGGGGGAGGGGACATTAGAGCGTCAGCTCCTCTGGTACAGAGACTGATGGGACTGTGGGGGAGGGGACATTAGAGTGTAAGCTCCTCTGGTACAGAGACCGATGGGACTGTGGGGGAGGGGACATTAGAGTGTAAGCTCCTCTGGTACAGAGACTGATGTGACTGTGGGGGAGGGGACATTAGAGTGTAAGCTCCTCTGGTACAGAGACCGATGGGACTGTGGGGGAGGGGACATTAGAGTGGAAGCTCCTCTGGTACAGAGACTGATGGGACTGTGGGGGAGGGGACATTAGAGCGTAAGCTCCTCTGTACAGAGACTGATGGGACTGTGGGGGAGGGGACATGAGAGTGTAAGCTCCTCTGTACAGAGACTGATGTGACTGTGGGGGAGGGGACATTAGAGTGTAAGCTCCTCTGTACAGAGACTGATGGGACTGTGGGGGAGGGGACATTAGAGTGTAAGCTCCTGTGTACAGAGACTGGGGGGAGGGGACATTAGAGTGCAAGCTCCTCTGGTACAGAGACTGATGGGACTGTGGGGGAGGGGACATTAGAGTGCAAGCTCCTCTGGTACAGAGACTGATGGGACTGTGGGGGAGGGGACATTAGAGTGTAAGCTCCTCTGTACAGAGACTGATGGGACTGGCTCAGTGTTTTTGTACAACGCTGCGGTATAAGTTGTTGCCAAAGAAATAAACAATAATATCCTAGTGTGCGGTGCAGGTTGCTCGGGTTGGGAGGATTTCATGCGGTCGCTTGTGATGTATTACCTCCTAATATCCTCCATATTGGTGATTCTCTTCTCTCTGATGTTATAATTGCAGCAATTTGTGTCATTCTCTCCCAGAGGAGGGGGGAGGGGGGGAGGGGGGGGCTTCCAGTGTCATGTAAATTCACAGATATAAAAGGATCTGCTCAGTTCTTACCATGAGAGGGCGCCAGTGACTGGGAAGGATCTCCAGCTGGGGGGGGGGGGGGTGCAGAATGCAGAGACATTCAGAATCCACACAAGATAATAATTCACAGAAAAGTGGAACTCCGGACATTTTTAAGTACTGAATTGTGTCGGGAAGTATGAGGTTTGGATTGGGTGCTCTCCCATATGTGGGGGAGGGGATTTCCCTTCACTTCCTGAGGGGTGGGGGCGGTGAGTTAAGAGGGACTCCATCCATTCTCTAGGCACCTGTGATTTGTTTCGTTATAATTCGAATTTCAGGAGGAATTTTCGTTATTCGGGGATTCAAATGTATCCGAAACAAATTATCCGAATTCAAAAACGAATGAATTGAAAATGAATTGGAATTCGAAAAAAGCAGATTGTAATCAATACAGCGAAGTATAAAAGTGAAAGAGGATGAGGATCTGTGTATTATAGAATAAAATAGAACAGAAAAGTATGGATTCAAATATAACAGAATAGAATATAAAAGAATTCAACAGACGAAAAGAAAGTAAAAGAAAAAAAACTGAATAGAAAAGATAGAATACAGAATAGAAGGGGAGGAGCCGGCACACCTGTGTATGACTGAAAGGGAGGAGCCGGCACACCTGTGTATGACTGAAAGGGAGGAGCCGGCACACCTGTGTATGACTGAAAGGGAGGAGCCGGCACACCTGTGGAAGACTGAAGGGGAGGAGCCGGTACACCTGTGCAAGACTGAAGGGGAGGAGCCAGCACACCTGTACAAGACTGAAGGGGAGGGGCCAGCACACCTGTGCAATACTGAAGGGGAGGAGCCGGTACACCTGTGCAAGACTGAAGGGGAGGAGCCGGTACACCTGTGCAAGACTGAAGGGGAGGAGCCGGTACACCTGTGCAAGACTGAAGGGGAGGAGCCGGTACACCTGTGCAAGACTGAAGGGGAGGAGCCGGTACACCTGTGCAAGACTGAAGGGGAGGCCGGGTGGGGGGAAGCGTGGATGAGGGCGGTGTGAAGCACATGGAGGGGGGCGGTAATTGCATGGAGTGAATGGAGCACAGATATCGATCAGCAGAAACTGTAATCGCCTTGAAGTAGACAAAACATTCAGTGAGAGAAGCCGTGTGACACCCGCTAGGGGCACCCGAGACACCGCGCCCCGTCCTCATGTTATATGTCAGCCGCGGAATTCACAGCAACAAACCTTCCAACCAGAGCGAGCGCAACACAAATACAACTTTATTGTAACATCTGAAATAGGAACTGTCTGTATGACAGTATTATTATACGTGTATATAGTTCTGACATATACCGCAGTGCTGTACAGAGATCACTGAGCCAGTCACATCAGTCTCTGTACCAGAGGAGCTTACGCTCTAATGTCCCCTCCCCCACAGTCCCATCAGTCTCTGTACCAGAGGAGCTTATGCTCTAATGTCCCCTCCCCCACAGTCCCATCAGTCTCTGTACCAGAGGAGCTTACGCTCTAATGTCCCCTCCCCCCCAGTCCCATCAGTCTGTGTACCAGAGGAGCTTACGCTCTATTGTCCCCTCCCCCTAATGTCCCCTCCCCCACTGTCCCATCAGTCTGTGTACCAGAGGAGCTTACGCTCTAATGTCCCCTCCCCCTAATGTCCCCTCCCCCACAGTCCCATGAGTCTCTGTACCAGAGGAGCTTACGCTCTAATGTCCCCTCCCCCACAGTCCCATCAGTCTCTGTACCAGAGGAGCTTACACTCTAATGTCCCCTCCCCCCCAATCCCATCAGTCTCTGTACCAGAGGAGTTTACGCTCTAATGTCCCCTCCCCCACAGTCCCATCAGTCTCTGTACCAGAGGAGCTTACACTCTAATGTCCCCTCCCCCACAGTCCCATCAGTCTCTGCACCAGAGGAGCTTACACTCTAATGTCCCCTCCCCCGCAGTCCCATCAGTCTCTGTACCAGAGGAGCTTACACTCTAATGTCCCCTCCCCCACAGTCCCATCAGTCTCTGCACCAGAGGAGCTTACACTCTAATGTCCCCTCCCCCCCAGTCACATCAGTCTCTGTATAGAGGAGCTTACACTCTAATGTCCCCTCCCCCACAGTCACATAAGTCTGTGTACCAGAGGAGCTTACACTCTAATGTCCCCTCCCCCGCAGTCCCATCAGTCTCTGTACCAGAGGAGCTTACACTCTAATGTCCCCTCCCCCACAGTCCCATCAGTCTCTGCACCAGAGGAGCTTACACTCTAATGTCCCCTCCCCCACAGTCCCATCAGTCTCTGTACCAGAGGAGCTTACACTCTAATGTCCCCTCCCCCCCAGTCACATCAGTCTCTGTATAGAGGAGCTTACACTCTAATGTCCCCTCCCCCCCAGTCACATCAGTCTCTGTATAGAGGAGCTTACGCTCTAATGTCCCCTCCCCCACAGTCTTATAAGTCTGTGTACCAGAGGAGCTTACACTCTAATGTCCCCTCCCCCACAGTCACATAAGTCTGTGTACCAGAGGAGCTTACACTCTAATGTCCCCTCCCCCACAGTTCCATCAGTCTCTGCACCAGAGGAGCTAACACTCTAATGTCCCCTCCCCCACAGTCCCATCAGTCTCTGCACCAGAGGAGCTAACACTCTAATGTCCCCTCCCCCACAGTCACACACTATTATTATTAGACATGTATGTAGCGTGTTCTTCCACTACGACTGGATCAGCGTCCCTCTGGTCTACACTCAGGTCAGTACCATCTATCTGCTTCCTGAGGAAGCCTTCTCCCATAATCCCCTGCAGTAGGCCGTCCTTTGGCTTGTCTGTATTTGCATAACCCGAACGTATCTCGGGTAACATGTACTGGCATTTTTGTCTAGGTAAACCTTTTCTGGTGGTATTTGGATCTGAAGTATCCTTTTCCTTTGATTGGGTTCCGCACCTTATTTGGCTCTGTTTGTGAATGATATGAAATAAGGAGTCACCGTGAGCTGAGCAGCATCTGTGTGCCGCCGGCAACCTCGTTTAGGGCTGGGGTTCTTTATACTCTGGTTTCTCTTCAGATCGTATAAATCTTTCGCCTTTTACTAAAGATTTCCGTGGAGAGGAACAACCAGGAGTTTCAGAGAATTTTTTGATGCCTAGCTGATGCTGGGCTTGCTCACTTGTTGAAAAATAGATTGAGTTGCTCTGTTTTTGGAAGATCTTTCGACTTTGCCAATGTTGTTGTTGGTGGTGGTGGTGAGGAACATGACGTAGACGCTGATCGGATTGTCTCGTTTTACCAACGGGTTATGGAAGTGTTTGAAAAGTGGTTGAATTTTCTGGGCTCGGCTCAAAGTTTCTGGTGTATCCAGCCAAAGCTGAACCTGCTCTAATCCTGTAGGGCTTTCCCTCGGTAGCGAAATGCGTCGCAGCATGTTGGAAGCATTTCCCGCGTTCTTCAGGTTAGCTCTTTTTGGCCTGTCGACCCGTGTGGTTCTATTGGACTATGTGTAAGGGATCCTTCAAAAGTACAGGGTGACCTTCCATAGCCCAATTCCATTGGCATGCCCGTGGTATGGTGCTGGTGAAGCTCATCGCTACAAGTGCCTACGGAAGCCCGCTAAACAGCTGTAAAGACATGCAAATGAGGCCGCTCTGCCTTCTCCCATAATCCCCTGCAGTAGGCCGTCCTTTGGCTTGTCTGTATTTGCATAACCCATCGTATCTCGGGTAACATGTACTGGCATTTTTGTCTAGGTAAACCTTTTCTGGTGGTATTTGGATCTGAAGTATCCTTTTCCTTTGATTGGGTTCCGCACCTTATTTGGCTCTGTTTGTGAATGATATGAAATCAGGAGTCACCGTGAGCTGAGCAGCATCTGTGTGCCGCCGGCAACCTCGTTTAGGGCTGGGGTTCTTTATACTCTGGTTTCTCTTCAGATCGTATAAATCTTTCGCCTTTTACTAAAGATTTCCGTGGAGAGGAACAACCATGAGTTTCAGAGAATTTTTTGATGCCTAGCTGATACTGGGCTTGCTCACTTGTTGAAAAATAGATTGAGTTGCCCTGTTTTTGGAAGATCTTTCGACTTTGCCAATGTTGTTGGTGGTGGTGGTGGTGGTGAGGAACATGACGTAGACGCTGATCGGATTGTCTCGTTTTACCAACGGGTTATGGAAGTGTTTGAAAAGTGGTTGAATTTTCTGGGCTCGGCTCAAAGTTTCTGGTGTATCCAGCCAAAGCTGATCCTGCTCTAATCCTGTAGGGCTTTCCCTCAGTAGCGAAATGCGTCGCAGCATGTTGGAAGCATTTCCCGCGTTCTTCAGGATAGCTCTTTTTGTCCTGTCGACCCGTGTGGTTCTATTGGACTGTGTGTAAGGGATCCTTCAAAAGCACAGGGTGACCTTCCATAGCCCAATTCCATTGGCATGCCCGTGGTATGGTGCTGGTGAAGCTCATCACTACAAGTGCCTACGGAAGCCCGCTAAACAGCTGTAAAGACATGCAAATGAGGCCGCTCTGCCTTCTCCCATAATCTCCTGCAGTAGGCCGTCCTTTGGCTTGTCTGTATTTGCATAACCCATCGTATCTCGGGTAACATGTACTGGCATTTTTGTCTAGGTAAACCTTTTCTGGTGGTATTTGGATCTGAAGTATCCTTTTCCTTTGATTGGGTTCCGCACCTTATTTGGCTCTGTTTGTGAATGATATGAAATAAGGAGTCACCGTGAGCTGAGCAGCATCTGTGTGCCGCCGGCAACCTCGTTTAGGGCTGGGGTTCTTTATACTCTGGTTTCTCTTCAGATCGTATAAATCTTTCGCCTTTTACTAAAGATTTCCGTGGAGAGGAACAACCAGGAGTTTCAGAGAATTTTTTGATGCCTAGCTGATGCTGGGCTTGCTCACTTGTTGAAAAATAGATTGAGTTGCTCTGTTTTTGGAAGATCTTTCGACTTTGCCAATGTTGTTGTTGGTGGTGGTGGTGAGGAACATGACGTAGACGCTGATCGGATTGTCTCGTTTTACCAACGGGTTATGGAAGTGTTTGAAAAGTGGTTGAATTTTCTGGGCTCGGCTCAAAGTTTCTGGTGTATCCAGCCAAAGCTGAACCTGCTCTAATCCTGTAGGGCTTTCCCTCGGTAGCGAAATGCGTCGCAGCATGTTGGAAGCATTTCCCGCGTTCTTCAGGTTAGCTCTTTTTGGCCTGTCGACCCGTGTGGTTCTATTGGACTATGTGTAAGGGATCCTTCAAAAGTACAGGGTGACCTTCCATAGCCCAATTCCATTGGCATGCCCGTGGTATGGTGCTGGTGAAGCTCATCGCTACAAGTGCCTACGGAAGCCCGCTAAACAGCTGTAAAGACATGCAAATGAGGCCGCTCTGCCTTCTCCCATAATCTCCTGCAGTAGGCCGTCCTTTGGCTTGTCTGTATTTGCATAACCCGAACGTATCTCGGGTAACATGTACTGGCATTTTTGTCTAGGTAAACCTTTTCTGGTGGTATTTGGATCTGAAGTATCCTTTTCCTTTGATTGGGTTCCGCACCTTATTTGGCTCTGTTTGTGAATGATATGAAATCAGGAGTCACCGTGAGCTGAGCAGCATCTGTGTGCCGCCGGCAACCTCGTTTAGGGCTGGGGTTCTTTATACTCTGGTTTCTCTTCAGATCGTATAAATCTTTCGCCTTTTACTAAAGATTTCCGTGGAGAGGAACAACCATGAGTTTCAGAGAATTTTTTGATGCCTAGCTGATGCTGGGCTTGCTCACTTGTTGAAAAATAGATTGAGTTGCTCTGTTTTTGGAAGATCTTTGGTCTTGGCCAATGATGATAGTTGGAATTCCTCACTTGCTGTTGTGGCCTTCTTCATTATGCAAATGATTTTTAGATACATGTTTGGTCTTTGAGTGTTTTTATCTTTTATACCTTTGAATAAACCCTGGATATTGCACTCGGTGTGAGCGCCTCCTGTCTATTCTCTATCTAGTGGCTGATCTCCCCGTCTGAGGAGGGCTGCACCTCTGAAGCATTTCCTTTGGTTGTCGCTGTCCTGGTTCTCTTGGCTTCCCTTTGGCTGTGCATTTCCTGAGGCGCTGGAGAGTACATACGATATCACGTCTTGGTGCTAAGCAAAGGTTTGGTTGATGCAAGGGGTTGGGGCTAGGATAACGGGGAGGAGTTTGGTTTAGCCTTAGGTGTTGAGTCTAGGATACAGTGTCCATGTTTGGTTAAGTGTTGGAGCTAGGATAACGAGTATGGGTTTGGGTGATGGAGCTAGGACAGTGTTTCTCAACTCCAGTCCTCATGGACCCCCAACAGGTCATGTTTTCAGGATTTCCATTATTTTGCACAGGTGATTTGATCAGTTTCACTGCCTTAGTAAATACCACAGCTGTTTCATCTGAGGGAAATCCTGAAAACATGACCTGTTGGGGGTCCATGATGACTGGAGTTGAGAAACACTGAGCTAGGATAACAAGTATGGGTTTGGGTGTTGGAGCTAGGATAACAAGTATGGGTTTGGGTGTTGGAGCTAGGATAACAAGTATGGGTTTGGGTGATGGAGCTAGGATAACATGTATGGGTTTGGGTGATGGAGCTAGGATAACAAGTATAGGTTTGGGTGATGGAGCAAGGATAACAAGTATGGGTTTGGGTGTTGGAGCTAGGATAACAAGTATGGGTTTGGGTGTTGGAGCTAGGATAACAAGTATGGGTTTGGGTGTTGGAGCTAGGATAACATGTATGGGTTTGGGTGTTGGAGCTAGGATAACAAGTATGGGTTTGGGTGATGGAGCTAGGATAACAAGTATAGGTTTGGGTGATGGAGCTAGGATAACAAGTATGGGTTTGGGTGTTGGAGCTAGGATAACAAGTATGGGTTTGGGTGTTGGAGCTAGGATAACATGTATGGGTTTGGGTGATGGAGCTAGGATAACATGTATGGGTTTGGGTGATGGAGCTAGGATAACAAGTATAGGTTTGGGTGATGGAGCTAGGATAACAAGTATGGGTTTGGGTGTTGGAGCTAGGATAACATGTATGGGTTTGGGTGTTGGAGCTAGGATAACATGTATGGGTTTGGGTGTTGGAGCTAGGATAACAAGTATGGGTTTGGGTGATGGAGCTAGGATAAGGAATGGGTGTTTGGGAAAGTCGTAGGTGTTGAGGCTAGGATAAGGTGTGAGGGTTTGGTTAGGTCTTTGTTATTTGGTCTAGGTTGGGGAATGGGGTTTTGGTTGAGTCTTAGGTGTTGGGGCTAGGATAGGACATAGATGTTTGTTGGGTGTTACGTGTTGAGACTAGGATAAGGTAGAGTGGTTTAGTTAAACCTTAGATGTTGGGTCAAGGATAAGATGTAGGGGCTTGTTTGAGTGTTAGATGTTGGGGATAAGAAAAGGAATAAAGTTTGGTTAGATCTTTGAGGTTGGGTCTAGGATTGGGAGTGGGGATTTGGTTGAGTCTTAGGTGTTGGGTCTAAGCTACGACGTAGGGGTTTGGTTAGGTCTTTGGCACTGGGTCTAGATAGGACACAGGTTGGGAGTTTTGTTGAGTGTTAGATATTAGGTCTACGATACGAATTGGGGGTTTGGCGGAGTGTTAGGTGTTGGGTCTAGGATAGACTGTAGTGGTTTTGAGGGGGTCTTTGGTGTTGGGTTTTAGGTGTTGAGGCTAGGATAAGGTATAAGGGTTTGGTTAGGTCTTCATTGTTGGGTCTAGATTATGGAATGGGGATTTGGTTGAGTCTCAGGTGTTGGGTCTAGGATAAGACATAGAGGTTTGGTTGGGTGTTAGGTCTTGTGGCTAAGAAAAGGTATACTGATTTAGTGAGGCCTTTGGTGTTGGGTCAAGGATAAAAGGTAGGGGCTTGTTTGAGTGTTAGGTGTTGGGGATAAGAAAAGGAATAAAGTTTGGTTAGATCTTTGAGGTTGGGTCTAAGATTAGGAGTGGGGGTTTGGTTGAATCTTAAGTGTTGGGTCTAGGATACAATGTAGGTGTTTGGTTAGGTCTTTGGTGCTGGGTCTAGATAGCACACGGGTTGGGAGTTTTGTTGAGTGTTAGATGTTAGGTCTAGGATAAACTGTAGGGGTTTTGGTTGGGTCTTTGGTGTTGAGGCTAGGATAAGGTATAAGGGTTTGGTTAGGTCTTCATTGTTGGGTCTAGATTATGGAGTGGGGTTTGGTTGAGTCTTAGGTGTTGGGGCTAGGATAAGACATAAGGGTTTGGTTGGGTGTTAGGTCTTTTTATCTTTGAGGTTGGGTCTAAGATTAGGAGTGGGGGTTTGGTTAGGTCTTTGGTGTTGGGTCTAGATAGGCTGCAGGTTGGGAGTTTTGTTGAGTGTTAGATGTTAGGTCTAGGATACGAATTGGGGTTTTGGCTGAGTCTTAGGTGTTGGGTCTAGGATAAACTATAGTGGTTTTGGTTGGGTCTTCAGTGTTGGGTTTTAGGTGTTGAGGCTAGGATAAGGTGTAAGGGTTTGTGTAGATCTTCATTGTTGGGTGTAGATTACGGAGTGGGGATCTGGTTGAGTCTTAGGTGTTGGGGCTAGGATACCACGTAGGGGTTTGGTTGGGTGTTAGGTCTTGTGGCTCAGAAAAGGTATAGTGGTTAAGTTAGGCCGTAGGTGTTGGGTCGAGGAAATCTTCTCCCTGCAAGGCCAGTCTAGCACATTATAGAAGACTTACCTTGAAACGAAGCCCTGCAGTGGCGCGCTGTCACCGCTGTGATGCAAAGTGTGGCGATGATGTGAGTGCCGTTTTCTGCATCATTGTATTGTGATCACAAAGTGACCTAGTGATGCATCTCCCGGGGGGTGGACCAATGGCATGCTGCACTCAACCAGGGGGTGGGCTAATGTCACCCTGCACTTACCCAAGGGGCATGCCAATGCACCTCTGTACTCCACCAGGGGGCAGGCCCATGACACCCAGTACTCCACCAGGGGGCAGGCCCATGACACCAAGCAGTCACCAAGGGGGCAGGTCAATGCCACTCTGCACTCACAGGAAGTGCTCTGCGTCATTTAATCTGCGATTTGTGTAACAAACCTGAAACACACCGACACTAAATAAAGTTTTTTTTAACCAAACCTAGCTAAAACATACTGACCCCCGACCTTTGACACCGACACAAACCTAGAACATACTGACCCCCGACCTTTGACACCGACACAAACCTAGAACATACTGACCCCCGACCTTTGACACCGACACAAACCTAGAACATACTGACCCCCGACCTTTGACACCGACACAAACCTAGAACATACTGACCCCCGACCTTTGACACCGACACAAACCTAGAACATACTGACCCCCGACCTTTGACACCGACACAAACCTAGAACATACTGACCCCCGACCTTTGACACCGACACAAACCTAGAACATACTGACCCCCGACCTTTGACACCGACACAAACCTAGAACATACTGACCCCCGACCTTTGACACCGACACAAACCTAGAACATACTGACCCCCGACCTTTGACACCGACACAAACCTAGAACATACTGAACCCCGACCTTTGACACCAACACAAACCTAGAACATACTGACCCCCGACCTTTGACACCGACACAAACCTAGAACATACTGACCCCCGACCTTTGACACCGACACAAACCTAGACCAAGCTGTCATCTGGATTTTTTTGTCCTTGTTTTTAATTTTTTTGCATTTTATCCCGACTAGTACAAATGGATACAATGTATCACAGGAGCGGATTTCACTGAGTGATGAGAAGGCACAAGGGGCGCCAACTAAGTGCGGCTTCACATGGATCAGCAATCTACTTGTCGGTACTGTCTTGTCTCAGGGAATGATCCCCCCCCCAGGGGGACACTTCGTCAGCAGCCGCGTGCGGTGGAAGGCTGGACCTCTCACTTGTGACATCACACGGGGGGGGGGGGACGTCCTGTAACCATGGTAACGCGTTTTACCGCTCACTGGCTTCTTTGTCAATCCACAGTTCGGTTATTTGGGCTTTACCGAGTGATCGCTGTGATTGGGAGGCGGCCCTCTTGGCTCCCGATTATTAGATCTATCGGCAACATCTACGTCTCCGTGCTGGAAGCGCGCTTTCACCGCCAATGCTGCGCATATATGCCGCGTCCTGGAAGAAGGCCCGCCTCCCTGACACCACATTTGTGGGAGACGCCGGTGTCAACTGGTAACAATAATACATAAAGCTGAAGTTGGGTTTTTACAGCTCTTAATACATTACAAAAAAGGGTCCTGCGGTGTGTTTGGGTGATGCAAGGAGCATTCACCGCTCATTCACCTGTGATTCACCCCGAGCCGTGTGGTGCGTTGCGGGGTCCCTGCACGGCCTATTGTATATATAAATGATATTTTGGCTTGGTGGTGCAATGCGCTCACACATGGGACACCCGGTGCTACAAAGTGCGCCGGGTGTGTCACATGATCCAAAGAGAAGGGACCCCAATCCCCAGGACAGGCAACTCCCGGCGGGGACTGGGGTACTCCTGCTCCACCCAGCCGAAACTAGGAGGAGCCTCCAAAGCAAGGCCCACCCAGGCACTAGGCGGCTCTCCAATATTCCAGCATTAGGAAGAATGTTGTAGACCCGCCAGTCTATCCCTGTCATGTCTTTTGTGTCCCCATTGGGGACATTTTTCCTCTGTTAGGACAGGAAGTGATGGGAATTTTTTTTCAACACAGATACACACAAAAACACTTTTTTTTTGGGGGGGGGGAGGGGTTAAAATTTTCTGTTCAGGTGACAACCACTCCCCCTATTTCTTTTTATGGGGGTCACAAGGACAGGAAGTAAGGTGATAACTCCCTAATGCAAAATGATCATCATCTTAAGTTGGGTTGGTGTTAGGTGTCACCCCCCCCCCCAGCATGGTGTCTCCATCGTTCTTAGGTGTCACCCCCCCCCCCCCCCACCATCCCCAGCATGATGTCTCCATCGTTCCTAGGTGTCACCCCCCCCACCATCCCCAGCATGGTGTCTCCATCGTTCTTAGGTGTCAACCCCCCCCCCCCCCACCATCCCCAGCATGGTGTCTCCATCGTTCTTAGGTGGCAACCCCCCCCCCCCCCCCACCATCCCCAGCATGGTGTCTCCATCGTTCTTAGGTGTCAACCCCCCCCCCCCCCCCACCATCCCCAGCATGGTGTCTCCATCGTTCTTAGGTGGCAACCCCCCCCCCCCCCACCATCCCCAGCATGATGTCTCCATCGTTCCTAGGTGTCACCCCCCCCACCATCCCCAGCATGGTGTCTCCATCGTTCTTAGGTGTCAACCCCCCCCCCCCACCATCCCCAGCATGGTGTCTCCATCGTTCTTAGGTGGCAACCCCCCCCCCCCCCACCATCCCCAGCATGGTGTCTCCATCGTTCTTAGGCGGAACCCCCCAGCATGGTGTCTCCATCGTTCTTAGGTGTCACCCCCCCCCCCCCACCCACCATTCCCAGCATGGTGTCTCCATCGTTCTTAGGCATCAACCCCCCAGCATGGTTACTCCATCGTTTTTAGGCGTCACCCCCCCCACCATCCCCAGCATGGTGACTCCAGTGTTCTTAGGCATCCCCCCCCCCCAGCATGGTTACTCCATTGTTCTTAGGCGTCACCCCCCCCCCCCCCCCACCATCCCCAGCATGGTGACTCCAGTGTTCTTAGGTGTCAACCCCCCCCCCCCCCACCATCCCCAGCATGGTGTCTCCATCGTTCTTAGGTGTCAACCCCCCCCCCCCCCCACCATCCCCAGCATGGTGTCTCCATCGTTCTTAGGTGGCAACCCCCCCCCCCCCCCCACCATCCCCAGCATGATGTCTCCATCGTTCCTAGGTGTCACCCCCCCCACCATCCCCAGCATGGTGTCTCCATCGTTCTTAGGTGTCAACCCCCCCCCCCCACCATCCCCAGCATGGTGTCTCCATCGTTCTTAGGTGGCAACCCCCCCCCCCACCATCCCCAGCATGGTGTCTCCATCGTTCTTAGGTGTCACCCCCCCCCCCCCCCCCCCCACCCACCATTCCCAGCATGGTGTCTCCATCGTTCTTAGGCATCAACCCCCCAGCATGGTTACTCCATCGTTTTTAGGCGTCACCCCCCCCACCATCCCCAGCATGGTGACTCCAGTGTTCTTAGGCATCCCCCCCCCCCAGCATGGTTACTCCATTGTTCTTAGGCGTCACCCCCCCCCCCCACCATCCCCAGCATGGTGACTCCAGTGTTCTTAGGTTTCACCCCCCCCCCCAGCATGGTTTCTCCATCGTTCTTAGGTGTCACCCCCCCCCCCCACCATCCCCAGCATGGTGACTCCATCGTTCTTAGGCGTCACCCCCCCCCACCATGGTGACCCCATCGTTCTCAGCAATGATTAGGAGTTGGTAGGATGGGCTCCCGATTACCTGATCATTTTGACAGCCAATCACGGTGATCACATGACTGGGAGGCTCGTTTATCCCCCCCCGACAATTCATATGGACAAAGTCTTCATCCAATTTTTTAAAAACCGATCGCCCAACAAAAGACAGGAGCCGGAGATTATAATTATATATAATATATATTTTACTCTTTTAAAAATATGCCTCCAGTTGAACGGCTACTTCTGTACAAACTACAAAAATAAATTCTTTTCATATAAATAATTTATAGAGCACAGTGACCGAGCTTCACAAAACACGTAGACCGACCCTTCGCAGGCCGCCCAGAGGAGCCGCGGACAGCTTGGTTGGGGCCACCCCCCCGCGGATCCCGTCGGCGGCCTGCGAAGGGTCATATTATTATTATATACTTTAGAGGTTAGACAAGCTGCCGCTTTACAACAAACAATATATATATATATACAACACGCTGAGAATACAAACAATATATATATATATACAACACGCTGGGAATACAAACAATATATATATATATATATACAACACGCTGAGAATACAAACAATATATATATATATATACAACACGCTGAGAATACAAACAATATATATATATATATACAACACGCTGAGAATACAAACAATATATATATATATATACACAACACGCTGGGAATACAAACAATATATATATATATATATACAACACGCTGGGAATACAAACAATATATATATATATATACAACACGCTGGGAATACAAACAATATATATATATATATACAACACGCTGGGAATACAAACAATATATATATATATACAACACGCTGAGAATACAAACAATATATATATATATATACAACACGCTGAGAATACAAACAATATATATATATATATATATACAACACGCTGAGAATACAAACAATATATATATATATACACAACACGCTGGGAATACAAACAATATATATATATATATACAACACGCTGAGAATACAAACAATAATTAATATTATATTAAGGAAAACTGTCTGAATACTATGAGGGTCCCCTAAACAGGGACAAATAGGAGAAAGTCCCAGATAGGACTGGGGGGGGGGTAAAAACAAAAGAGGGGTAAAGATTTCACAGCGAAGACATAGTGGGCATTAACCACTTCAGTGCTGGAGGAGGTTGTGGCAGGACGGCGCTGGGAAGGCTAACTAGACGTGTTGTCGTGAATAAGGACTCGGGAAGTGTGGGGGAGGGGGGGGTGGTATGGGGGGGGGGTGGTATGGGAGGGGGGGGTATGGGGGGGGTGGTATGGGAGGGGGGGGGTATGGGGGGGTTACACTTCACCTATACAAGAGCTTATCCTGGACCGCGGGGGTTGGCTTCCTCGTTGTTACTGAGACATCGTATTGGAAGTCTGACCGTGAGATGATGGAAAGATCTGAACTTTGGGGTTCCAACTCAACCGATCGGAAATGTTTCACGCCACAAAGTAGCGTTTGTTACAATGTATGCGATGGACCACCGCCAGGAGATACAATGTAACCCACCAGCAGGTCATCCCTGGCAAGGTTTGCATAGATGTCATGGAGGACTGAGCATTCTGGGTAATGGAGGACGCGTGTACATCCTCATGGAGGAGATAAAGACCAGTATACGTCACGTAGAGAACGATGGACACCATGGAGGCCGGGCATATATTGAGGACAAAACGGAGGCCGGGCATGTATCGAGGACACCATGGAGGCCGGGCATGTATCGAGGACACCATGGAGGCCGGGCATGTATCGAGGACACCATGGAGGCCGGGCATGTATCGAGGACACCATGGAGGCCGGGCATGTATCGAGGACACCATGGAGGCCGGGCATGTATCGAGGACACCATGGAGGCCGGGCATGTATCGAGGACACCATGGAGGCCGGGCATGTATCGAGGACACCATGGAGGCCGGGCATGTATCGAGGACACCATGGAGGCCGGACATGTATCGAGGACACCATGGAGGCCGGACATGTATGGAGGACAAAACAGAGGCCGGACATGTATCAAGATTTGAGGACGTGTGTAATAATTACAGATGACATTAAAAGGTGTATGTAATAAATTTGGAAAACAATTGAAGATCTATGCAAGAATTATGGAGAAATTGAGGCTCTATATAACAGTTATGGACAAATCGAGGATTTATGTAATTATGGACCGAAATTGAGGATATTTGTGAAAATTGTAAACAAAATTGATGATTTATGTAAGAATTATGGACCAAATTCAGGATTGTTGTAAGAATTCTGGAGAAACTTGAGGATGTATGTATAGTGATGTATGTAGAGTGATGTATGTAGAGTGATGTATGTAGAGTGATGTATACAGAGTGATGTATGCAGAGTGATGTATATAGTGATGTATGTAGAGTGATGTATGTAGAGTGATGTATGTAGAGTGATGTATGTATAGTGATGTATGTAGAGTGATGTATGTAGAGTGATGTATAAAGAGTGATGTATGTAGAGTGATGTATGTAGAGTGATGTATGTAGAGTGATGTATGTAGTGATGTATGTAGAGTGATGTATGTAGAGTGATGTATGTATAGTGATGTATGTAGAGTGATGTATGTAGAGTGATGTATGTAGAGTGATGTATACAGAGTGATGTATGTAGAGTGATGTATGTAGAGTGATGTATGTATAGTGATGTATGTAGAGTGATGTATGTAGAGTGATGTATACAGAGTGATGTATACAGAGTGATGTATGTAGAGTGATGTATGTAGAGTGATGTATGTAGAGTGATGTATGTAGAGTGATGTATGTATAGTGATGTATGTAGAGTGATGTATGTAGAGTGTATACAGAGTGATGTATGTAGAGTGATGTATGTAGAGTGATGTATGTATAGTGATGTATGTAGAGTGATGTATGTAGAGTGATGTATACAGAGTGATGTATGTAGAGTGATGTATGTAGAGTGATGTATGTAGAGTGATGTATGTAGAGTGATGTATGTATAGTGATGTATGTAGAGTGATGTATGTAGAGTGATGTATACAGAGTGATGTATGTAGAGTGATGTATGTAGAGTGATGTATGTAGAGTGATGTATGTAGTGATGTATGTAGAGTGATGTATGTAGAGTGATGTATGTATAGTGATGTATGTAGAGTGATGTATACAGAGTGATATATGTAGAGTGATGTATGTAGAGTGATGTATGTAGAGTGATGTATGTATAGTGATGTATGTAGAGTGATGTATGTAGAGTGATGTATACAGAGTGATGTATACAGAGTGATGTATGTAGAGTGATGTATGTAGAGTGATGTATGTAGAGTGATGTATGTAGAGTGATGTATGTATAGTGATGTATGTAGAGTGATGTATGTAGAGTGATGTATACAGAGTGATGTATGTAGAGTGATGTATGTAGAGTGATGTATGTAGAGTGATGTATGTAGAGTGATGTATACAGAGTGATGTATGTAGAGTGATGTATGTAGAGTGATGTATGTAGAGTGATGTATGTAGAGTGATGTATGTAGAGTGATGTATGTAGAGTGATGTATGTAGAGTGATGTATACAGAGTGATGTATGTAGAGTGATGTATGTAGAGTGATGTATGTAGAGTGATGTATGTAGTGATGTATGTAGAGTGATGTATGTAGAGTGATGTATGTATAGTGATGTATGTAGAGTGATGTATGTAGAGTGATGTATACAGAGTGATGTATGTAGAGTGATGTATGTAGAGTGATGTATGCAGAGTGATGTATGTAGAGTGATGTATATAGTGATGTATGTAGAGTGATGTATATAGTGATGTATGCAGAGTGATGTATGCAGAGTGATGTATGCAGAGTGATGTATGTAGAGTGATGTATGTAGAGTGATGTATGTAGAGTGATGTATGTAGAGTGATGTATGTAGAGTGATGTATGTAGAGTGATGTATGCAGAGTGATGTATGCAGAGTGATGTATACAGAGTGATGTATGTAGAGTGATGTATGTAGAGTGATGTATGTAGAGTGATGTATGTAGAGTGATGTATGTAGAGTGATGGACCACACTGAGGCTGCACTCCTATCCTCTGGTCACAACAAAGGATGAAGATGACACAGTCAGCAGCCATTATAGGAGAACACAGAAGCAGAAATCTATGAATTCAGACATAAAAGTCTCGTCATCTCATAAAACATTTTATCGCTTTTTGCAGAATGAGATGAACCTCTTGCTGGCCGCTATATGAAGCCCACGTCACCCAGCAGAGCCCTTCATGGTCCTCTATGGAATCGCTCTCTTGTGATTGGCTGGTCAGAGAGACTTCATAAAAACAAGTACGCGGTCGCTCAGCGATTCTGCCGTTGGTGGCACCGCGATCCTCTCATGTGACGCGGCTGATTAACACGTTTAATAAATATCTTACAAATAATTGGCCCCGACAAGAGGTTAGCCTCGGTCTGCAGACATTATTGGGCCCCAATGGCAGCAGATTTATCAGTGATTGGCTCTGCAGGTATCTGGCCCTCGTGGGAGCCGCAGCCTGCGATTGGCGGTGGAATACACATCTCATGGACCTGCCTAGGTGATGATCCTCACTGCGGAGAACTTCATACAAACATTTCCTAAGGTACAGATTCCCTCGAGGGGGGGGAGGGGGGGGGCTTTTCTCCATCAGGAAGGCGTAGAAATAAAGTCCATATTTGTTTTCCCTCCAATTCCACTCCAGCAACAGAACGGCAACATTAGCAGCAAGACTGGCGAGTTGATTTGCGGGTTAAATAGGGGGGAGCGGAGGTGTCGGCGGGGGGGGGGGGGGTTTGCCGCAGCTCCGGTATCGGCCCCCAGCGATCAGCGCCCCCCCCCCCCCCCCTCACAGTACATTATCGTCATCAGCTTATTAAATAGTTTTCATATCATTGATTTCCATATTAAAATATAAAGGAATTCGTCTCTAAAACTTCTCTTGTATTAATAATATTATTAGAATATTTAGAATCCGCGTCGCTTTATCTTCTCTGTACAATCCTGGGGGGGCACATATACATCCGAGGGGTGCAGCTTGTCACGGGGGGGGGGGGGGGTCACCTGAAATATGAGAATTAAAACAAAAATTAACATTTTTTTTGCATTTAATTTGTGCTTCTATCACATTCATTTACTCATAAAAAGTCTGAGCCCCATCCCCCCCTCCAGTCTTCTATCCCCCCTCCACCCCCCCTTCAGTCTATATCCTCTCTCCACCCCCCCCTCCAGTCTTCTATCCCCCCTCCACCCCCCCTTCAGTCTATATCCTCTCTCCACCCCCCCCTCCAGTCTTCTATCCCCCCTCCACCCCCCCTTCAGTCTATATCCTCTCTCCACCCCCCCCTCCAGTCTTCTATCCCCCCTCCAGTCTATATCCTCTCTCCACCCCCCTCCAGTCTTCCATCCTCCCTCCACCCCCCCTCCAGTCTTCTATCCCCTCTCCACCCCCCCTCCAGTCTATATCCTCTCTCCACCCCCCCTCCCTCCAGTCTTCCATCCTCCCTCCATCCCCCCCCTCCAGTCTTCCATCCTCCCTCCATCCCCCCCTCCAGTCTTCCATCCCCCCTCCATCTCCCCCATCAGTCTTCCATCCTCCCTCCATCCCCCCCCTCCCCCTCCACCCCTCCTTCAGTCTATATCCTCTCTCCACCCCCCCCCCTCCAGTCTTCTATCCCCCCTCCAGTCTATATCCTCTCTCCACCCCCCTCCAGTCTTCCATCCTCCCTCCAGTCTTCTATCCCCTCTCCACCCCCCCTCCAGTCTATATCCTCTCTCCTCCCCCCCTCCCTCCAGTCTTCCATCCTCCCTCCATCCCCCCCCCCCCTCCAGTCTTCCATCCTCCCTCCATCCCCCCTCCAGTCTTCCATCCCCCCTCCATCTCCCCCATCAGTCTTCCAGCCTCCCTCCATCCCCCCCCCCTCCCCCTCCAGTCTTCCATCCTCCCTCCATCCCCCCCCCCCCTCCAGTCTTCTATCCTCCCTCTACCCCCCCCTCCAGTCTTCCATCCTCCCTCCATCCCCCCCTCCAGTCTTCCATCCCCCCTCCATCTCCCCCATCAGTCTTCCATCCTCCCTCCATCCCCCCCCCCTCCCCCTCCAGTCTTCCATCCTCCCTCCATCCCCCCCCCCCTCCAGTCTTCTATCCTCCCTCCACCCCCCCTCCAGTCTATATCCTCCCTCCACCCCCCCCTCCAGTCTTCTATCCTCCCTCCACCCCCCCTCCAGTCTTCTATCCTCTCTCCACCCCCCCCCCCTCCAGTCTCCTATCCCCCCTCCACCCCCCCCTCCAGTCTATATCCTCTCTCCACCCACCCACCCCCTCCAGTCTTCCATCCTCCCTCCATCCCCCCCCCTCCAGTCTTCCATCCCCCCTCCATCTCCCCATCAGTCTTCCATCCTCCCTCCATCCCCCCCCCTCAAGTCTTCCATCCTTCCTCCATCCCCCCCCTCCAGTCTTCTATCCTCCCTCCACCCCCCCTCCAGTCTTCTATCCTCTCTCCACCCCCCCCCCCCTTCCAGTCTTCTATCCTCTCTCCACCCCCCCCTCCAGTCTTCCATCCTTCCTCCACCCCCCCCTCCAGTCTTCTATCCTCTCTCCACCCCCCCCCTTCCAGTCTTCCATCCTCCCTCCATCCCCCCCCCTCCAGTCTTCCATCCTTCCTCCACCCCCCCCCCTCCAGTCTTCTATCCTCCCTTTATCCCCCCTCCAGTCTTCTATCCTCCCTCCACCCCCCCCCCCCCTCCAGTCTTCCATCCTCCCTCCATCCCCTCCCCCTTCCAGTCTTCTATCCTCGCTCCACCCCCCCTCCAGTCTTCCATCCTCCCTTCACCCCCCCTTCAGTCTAAATCCTCCCTCCACCCCACCTCCAGTCTTCTATCCTCCCTCCACCCCCCCTTCAGTCTTCCATTCTCCCTCCATCCCCCCCCCTCCAGTCTCCTATCCTCCTTCCATCCCCCCCCCTTCAGTCTTCCATCCTCCCTCCACCCTCCTTCAGTCTTCTATCACTGGGGGGCTGGTTTGGGGGTGGGGGGGCTGTGCATGCTGACCATGTTTCTTGGTACACCCTACATCAAGGTATAACGTGATACACGGTCCTGAAACATGGGGTTTGTCTTGAAGGACTTTCTAAACCTTGCAATGCTGCCAGTGACCACCTGATGGCAGACTTCGGCCAATAAATTCCCTGCAATGTGGCTTGAAGACGTCATGCGTCCCTCTGCGTGTATTTACGCCATGCGTCTGTCTGCGTGTATTTACGCCATGCGTCTCTCTGCGTGTATTTACGCCATGCGTCTCTCTGCGTGTATTTACGCCATGCGTCTCTCTGCGTGTATTTACGCCATGCGCCTCTCTGCGTGTATTTACGCCATGCGCCTATCTGCGTGTATTTACGCCATGCGACCCTCTGCGTGTATTTACGCCATGCGTCCCTCTGCGTGTATTTACGCCATGCGTCCCTCTGCGTGTATTTACGCCATGCGTCCCTCTGCGTGTATTTACGCCATGCGTCCCTCTGCGTGTATTTACGCCATGCGTCCCTCTGCGTGTATTTACGCCATGCGTCCCTCTGCGTGTATTTACGCCATGCGTCCCTCTGCGTGTATTTACGCCATGCGTCCCTCTGCGTGTATTTACGCCATGCGTCCCTCTGCGTGTATTTACGCCATGCGTCCGTCTGCGTGTATTTACGCCATGCGCCTATCTGCGTGTATTTACGCAATGCGACCCTCTGCGTGTATTTACGCCATGCGTCTGTCTGAGTGTATTTACGCCATGCGTCTCTCTGCGTGTATTTACGCCATGCGTCTCTCTGCGTGTATTTACGCCATGCGACCCTCTGCGTGTATTTACGCCATGCGTCTCTCTGCGTGTATTTACACCATGCGTCTATCTGCGTGTATTTACACCATGCGTCTATCTGCGTGTATTTACACCATGCGTCTATCTGCGTGTATTTACACCATGCGTCTATCTGCGTTTCTTTACGTGTCACACATTGCGAGAGATGCGCCCTGCAGTGCGCTGACTCCGCCCTGGCTGAAAACGGTCATCAATTGCCTACACTGACCAATCACATTGCACTACTAATCCCGGCCGTACACTTTTGTTGCCAATATTAGTTGTTGTGCACATATGCGTGGTCTGTGATATCTCATGTATGGGCGGGGGGGGCGTCTACCCCTAAAGTGGGCGTGATCTTGGTGAGACCGCCCAGAAGATGGTTGTGTCAGGTGTGGTTGGGGGGGTGACAGTGGCACAGGGACTGCGACTGACATGTTGCTGGACATGCTATGCTGAGCAGGACGAGTCCCCCTCCAACACTCACCTAGTGCACGGCGGCGGAGCCATCTTGTCTTCGGTCTTGCTCCAGATCCTCCAGCTCGAACACTTCCACCTGGCTGAGTTTGCTCCGCCCCCACGCGGGCTTGTGCTCTGTACAGTCCATCTCCTGGTCCTCAAAGCCACCGTGGCTATAACTCTGCGTGGCTCCCGGCAAGCTGGGATGAACGGCGACGGTCACCGAGGCAGTGGTGGTCACCGTGGTGATGGAGCCACTTGGCCCGGTCACTTTGGCGCAGTAGGCTGGGGGAACGGTCCTGTGACCTTGGGGCCTGTGCTGAGTCCTAGAATTGGGGGCCTGCTTAGTCCATGCATGGGGCCCCTGTGAGGTGGGAGGCGGCTGATGCCTCTTTTTCCAGTCTCTCGCCTCCTGAAAGTCTTTTAAGTCCGGCCCGGCACTCCTGGTTATTTCCGGCAGTGGAGGAGGATCAGCATGACCGGCGCCGTCCTTGGGGGAATTGTCTTGGCTCCCTTTGCAGGGCTTCACCAACTACAAAATAAAATGGAAAGTATGAAAATCTGCAATGTGGGCGGAGCTAGAGGTCACAAGGTATCCAAATGTTTCAAAATGTTGCAGTTCAACTTCCTAAAAAGTGAAAAAAAAGCTCAGAGAGGATCTGGGGGCAGATAAGGGAGAACCAGGAGGAAGACTTCCACAAATGGTAACCCCAACCCAATGGATACAGATGACTGGGCCCATCAGCAGCCACCCATAACTGGAATATTGGGGGGATGGGAGGTCCAAGTCCCAGAAATGGTAGCCCCAACCCAATGGATACAGATGACTGGGCCCATCAGCAGCCACCCATAACTGGAATATTGGGGGGATGGGAGGTCCAAGTCCCAGAAATGGTAGCCCCAACCCAATGGATACAGATGACTGGGCCCATCAGCAGCCACCCATAACTGGAATATTGGGGGGATGGGAAGTCCAAGTCCCAGAAATGGTAGCCCCAACCCAATGGATACAGATGACTGGGCCCATCAGCAGCCACCCATAACTGGAATATTGGGGGGATGGGAAGTCCAAGTCCCAGAAATGGTAGCCCCAACCCAATGGATACAGATGACTGGGCCCATCAGCAGCCACCCATAACTGGAATATTGGGGGGATGGGAGGTCCAAGTCCCAGAAATGGTAACCCCAACCCAATGGATACATCATAGACCTGCAGATGACTGGGCCAATCAGTAGCCACCCATAACTGGAATATTGGGGGGATGGGAAGTCCAAGTCCCAGAAATGGTAGCCCCAACCCAATGGATACAGATGACTGGGCCCATCAGCAGCCACCCATAACTGGAATATTGGGGGGATGGGAAGTCCAAGTCCCAGAAATGGTAGCCCCAACCCAATGGATACAGATGACTGGGCCCATCAGCAGCCACCCATAACTGGAATATTGGGGGGATGGGAGGTCCAAGTCCCAGAAATGGTAACCCCAACCCAATGGATACATCATAGACCTGCAGATGACTGGGCCAATCAGTAGCCACCCATAACTGGAATATTGGGGGGATGGGAGGTCCAAGTCCCAGAAATGGTAACCCCAACCCAATGGATACATCATAGACCTGCAGATGACTGGGCCAATCAGTAGCCACCCATAACTGGAATATTGGGGGGATGGGAGGTCCAAGTCCCAGAAATGGTAACCCCAACCCAATGGATACATCATAGATCCGCAGATGACTGGGCCCATCAGTAGCCACCCATAACTGGAAGGGGGATGGGAGGTCCAAGTCCCAGAAATGGTAACCCCAACCCAATGGATACATCATAGATCTGCAGATGACTGGGCCCATCAGCAGCCACCCATAACTGGAATATTGGGGGGATGGGAGGTCCAAGTCCCAGAAATGTTAGCGGGGGAGTGTGTCTAATTTTGGAACAATGGTAGCCCTAACCCAATGGATACAATCATAGACACGCAGATAACTGGGCCCATCAATAGCCACTCATAACTGGAAGGGGGATGGGAGGTCCAAGTCCCAGAAATGGTAGTGGGGGGGGCGTGTCTAATTTCCCAGAAATGGTAACCCTAACCCAATGGATACAGAATAGTCCCACAGATATCTGGGCCCATCAGTACCTACCCATAACTGGAATATTGGATGCATAAGAGACCAGCTGATGACTGAACACATCCACATCCACCTATAACTGGATTTTTTGGGGGTCTAAATTCCCAAAAATGGTAACCCTAACCCAATAGATACATAATAAACGCACGGATGACTGGTCCTATCAGTAGTCACCCATACCTTGAATATTGGGGGGGGGGGGTTTGAAGGTCCAAGTCCCAGAAATGATAGTGGGGGAGCGTTTCTAATTTCCCAAAAATGGTAACCCTAACCCAATGGATACATAATAGACCCACAGATGACTGAACACATCAGCATCCACCCATAACTAGAATTTTTTTTAATTTCCCCAAAATGATGGCACTACCATAAAGGGTACCTGAGATCCCTTGGGGTAGTCAATCCATGTGAGTGTTGTCACCAGAACAGGAAGTGTGGGGAAAGCTCCCTATGGGGACACTTTGTTGAGGTGGCTATCTAAGGAGGCATCCCTTCTCATTTGTGCCTGTGAGACAGAAAGTGAGCGGAATGTCCCCGTCGGAGTTCTGAGCCCCTCCCCTCTCTAAGTTCTGGTTGTAGTTCCAGTTCCCCTTCATAGCCGCAGCTCCACCTATGATGGAATACAAAGATCTACGTATCTCTCTACGAAACCTGTTGAGGAACTACAATACTAGCAGGACATGCTGGGATCTGTAGTTCCTCTGCAGCGAGCGGTCCGCCCATCCCCCCACTTAGCGTGCGTTGAGGAATCTCACCATGATTTTGGGGTAGGAGGGGTTCTTGCTGGCCTCCAGTAGGATGTGTGAGGGTTTCGGGGGGATGATATAAGCGCTGCGCTCGTAGAGTTGCGGATCGTCTTCCTCTATCCCGGAGGTGGCGGTGGTCTCGGAGTAATACTCAGAGGAGTCCTCCATGTCGCTGAGCCCCTCCCGTCCTCCAGACTTGCGGCACACAAAGAAGGCGTGGTGGTTCAGGTGGGGCGGCTCTGGGCTCGGCGTCGGCAGGCGGTCGCTATTGTCCGCAGGAGTCACCTGAACAACCAGATATAATTGTCAGACATCACCTACTACATCCTGATAGCTCATTGGTTGTGGGGGGGGGGGGGGGTGCCGGGGACACAACTGTGGCCCCTGAGGGCAACACACTGGTTTTAGAGAATGGGGGGGGAATGTACAACTCTGGCCCTCAATGGCCACACGCTGGTTGTAGGGGATGGAGGGAGGTTGCACAACTCTAGCCTATGAGGGCTGCACACTGGTTGTAGGGGATGGAGGGAGGTTGCATGACTCTACCCTTTGAGGGCTGCACACTGGTTGTAGGGGATGGAGGGAGGTTGCACGACTCTAGCCTATGAGGGCTGCACACTGGTTGTAGGGGATGGAGGGAGGTTGCATGACTCTACCCTTTGAGGGCTGCACACTGGTTGCAGGGGATGGAGGGAGGTTGCACGACTCTAGCCTATGAGGGCTGCACACATGTTGCAGGGGATGGAGGGAGGTTGCACAACTCTAGCCTATGAGGGCTGCACACTGGTTGTAGGGGATGGAGGGAGGTTGCACGACTCTACCCTTTGAGGGCTGTATGCTGGTTGTAGGGGATGGAGGGAGGTTGCATGACTCTACCCTTTGAGGGCTGCACACTGGTTACAGGGGATGGAGGGAGGTTGCACGACTCTAGCCTATGAGGGCTGCACACTGGTTACAGGGGATGGAGGGAGGTTGCACGACTCTAGCCTATGAGGGCTGCACACTGGTTGTAGGGGATGGAGGGAGGTTGCACGACTCTAGCCTATGAGGGCTGCACACTGGTTGCAGGGGATGGTGGGAGGTGCACGACTCTAGCCTATGAGGGCTTCACACTGGTTGTAGGGGATGGAGGGAGGTTGCACGACTCTAGCCTATGAGGGCTGCACACTGGTTGCAGGGGATGGAGGGAGGTTGCATGACTCTAGCCTATGAGGGCTGCACACTGGTTGTAGGGGATGGAGGGAGGTTGCATGACTCTAGCCTATGAGGGCTGCACACTGGCTATGATTTAGGACCAGTCATACTTGTGGCAAGTCTCATTTGATTTCAGCCCCTGTAAAGCCGCATGGAGTTTGTTACATGTATTTGCTCATTCCCTCTAGCGTTCTCTAGAACTGTTCACTGTATCTCTCCTTACAAAGACCTATGTATTTCCTATGCTCCTCGGCGCCATCTATTGGCCATATTGTGGTACTGCCTATAATGCTGTAAAAGTACATTCATTCCGAAGTGAAGAAAAACCTGAAGAACGTTCGATTTGCTCAGTTCACACAGAACGATCGTACGTGCGGATTGGCCGGGTGAATGGCTGCGCAAAGTTTGTATAAGACCCCTTTATGTATCCGCTGATTGTATCTCAGCAGCCATTCTGCAGGAATGGTGACCCCCTCTCCCAGAGATGGAAATACGGAACAGCAAGGATACGACGACGACAAAAGGGCAACTCAAATCCAAAGTGTGCGGCGGCTGAAAATACCTCTCAGCTCACCCACTTTCATTTCCCGATGTCTGACCGCCATCCTGTCCTCCATTCATCCCTGTACTGTCTGTGTGCATTGGTCATGTGACTCACCTCTGCGGGCGGTCCAATCAGAGAGAGCAGCACCGGCAGCAGCACCAGTCCGTTCAGCAGTCCCAGGATGGTGAGGATGGTGAGAACAGCGAAGAAATACCTGCCGAGAGGATGCAAGGAGACGGTTCAACAAACTGTTCACAAGAGACGCATTCCGCTACAATTATATTTTATATAACAATTTATTATACAATCAATCATTTCCTTGTGAGGGATACATGTAGAACCCGATACAATCATTTCCTTGTGAGGGATACATGTAGAACCCGATGAAATCATTTCCTTGTGAGGGATACATGTAGAACCCGATGAAATGATTTCCTTGTGAGGGTTACATGTAGAACCCAATACAATCATTTCCTTGTGAGGGATACATGTAGAACCCGATACAATCATTTACTTGTGAGGGATACATGTAGAACCCGATACAATCATTTACTTGTGAGGGATACATGTAGAACCCGATGAAATCATTTCCTTGTGAGGGATACATGTAGAACCCGATGAAATCATTTACTTGTGAGGGATACATGTAGAACCCGATGAAATCATTTACTTGTGAGGGATACATGTAGAACCCGATACAATCATTTACTTGTGAGGGATACATGTAGAACCCGATACAATCATCTCCTTGTGAGGGATACATGTAGAACCCGATGAAATCATTTCCTTGCGAGGGATACATGTAGAACTCGATGAAATGATTTACTTGTGAGGGATACATGTAGAACCCGATACAATCATTTCCTTGTGAGGGATACATGTAGAACCCGATACAATCATTTACTTGTGAGGGATACATGTAGAACCCGATGAAATCATTTACTTGTGAGGGATACATGTAGAACCCGATGAAATCATTTACTTGTGAGGGATACATGTAGAACCCGATGAAATCATTTCCTTACGAGGGATACATGTAGAACTCGATGAAATGATTTACTTGTGAGGGATACATGTAGAACCCGATGAAATGATTTACTTGTGAGGGATACATGTAGAACCCGATGAAATCATTTACTTGTGAGGGATACATGTAGAACCCGATACAATCATTTACTTGTGAGGGATACATGTAGAACCCGATACAATCATTTCCTTGCGAGGGATACATGTAGAACCCGATGAAATGATTTACTTGTGAGGGATACATGTAGAACCCGATGAAATCATTTACTTGTGAGGGATACATGTAGAACCCGATGAAATCATTTCCTTGCGAGGGATACATGTAGAACCCAATAAAACGAATGAAATCATTTACTTGTCAGAGATACTTGCAGAACGTAAGGGAAGCGTTTTGTTACAATTCGGTTCCATTTGTATTTTTATATAAATATTCACTAATAAAAGAAATGATTTACCTAGAAGAGTTCCATGTAGAACCCAATCACTAAATTCTCATCTCCTTCCAAGTCTTTTTCAGTATTTGCAGCTTATAGATGAATAACAATCCCCGGTGATCCTACCATGGAAGCTCTTGTTCTGGCACTTCCTGTTATAGGGTGACAACCCTCTGGCCCTGTCTCCCAGTCATGCTCCTGCGTTGTCACCCTGTCACATGGGAGTGGTTGTTTTACCACACACAGTGCACTGTTGTCACCCGCCCTGAGAAATGTCAGACAGTCATCACTGGAGGGCATGTAGACAGGAAGTGGCTGCCAAGAGGCTGCAGGAGATCAGCAGTGACGGTGAGGGGGGGGGGAGGTGTAATTGTTTATGATACACTAAAGCAGGCCATAGACATTTCGTTTATCGGCCGATTTTTCATCCGAAAGAATAATTGGACGATTTTCGCACTGTTAGTTGGGCAATGGCATCGGCCTATTTTCGCGGTTCCTCCTCATTTCTTTCATCGGTCATGCTGGAAAATTTGTGAAAAATGGCCGTTTTTTGCAATCATTGGTGGCAAGCAGGGGCGGACTGACCATTTGGGAGCTTGGGCACTGCCCGAGGGCCCGGGGTCAGTAGGGGGCCCCATGAAATCCCCCTGGTACCTTTTCGTAGGCTTTTTTGGGTGTGGTTTGAGTGTGGGTGAGGACACAGGGGCCCCATGATCCCCTGTTGCCCGGGGGCCCCATGATCCCCTGTTGCCCGGGGGCCCCATGAGTTGTCAGTCCACCCCTGGTGGCAAAAGAACGAACAATGTTTTGTTTTTCAGATGAAAAATCGCCCAATAAACGAACCGTCTATGGCCTGTCTAAGGGGTTGGTCTACTAAAGGCAAATAGACTGGGCACTTTGCAAGGTGCACTTAGTAAATGAGGGGAAGCTTCACTTTGCACAGAATACCCAATCACATGCAAGGAAAAAAAAAAGTTGAATTTTTGCTTGCACATGATTGGACGACGGAAGTCAGCGGAACTTCTGCTCATTTACTGAGCTCTGGAACAACCGCACTTTGCAGAGTGCGCCGTCTATTTGCCTTTAGTAAATCCCCCCCTAAATTTCATCCAGTTGGGGTTTTTTTTTTCTGAAAAGGTTCAGAAAACCTATTTTCGGTGGAAATGCCAAAAAAAAGGCATCTAATAGAAGGGTGCAAAATAAAGGCCTGAACGTATCAATAAAGGGGTGAGATTGGGACAGCGGGCACTACAAGGGTGAGGCGGAGGTTGGGGGCCCCGACCTCTGGCTCCTAGATCTGAGGCTGGAGGGGTCTGCAGTGTCCCCAGAGGCTGCATGCCTGTCAATGCCGCTGCCCCTGGCTTCCTGAACTCTGCTCTCCCCCCCTTTTCCATCCACTGGAAGAGGGGGGGGGGGGGGGGAAGGGAGATCCTTGGAGCCTGCGAGAGCCGGGGGTGAAGGGAAGGGAGTAGGAGCGTCCTTGGCACCGTTCAGAACCGGAGCGAGTTGACGTGAGCAAAACTGGGTCACCTGCTCCTGCGCCAAGAACGCGGTCTAGCCAGAATTTTTTTCTTTTTGCTGCGGCTTTGACTGTATAGCCAAAAGGTACACGAAAAAAAAAGAAGTGAAGTCTGCGCACTAACCGACCTCCAGCGCGAGGAAACGTCGCGGCGGAAGGGTTAAGCGCGGTCGGTGCCAAGCTGTGAATCAGTAGAGTTCTTAGAAGTGGGCTGTGATGTTTATGTTGGGTCTTGTAATCTCCCTCCAGTCAGTGTTTAGTTTAGGAGGGGGTCCGCATACGCAGGCCTGCTGGGGGGGGGGGGCTGCTCTCAGATCTCTGTAGGGCTTTTCGCTGTTTATACCGCGCTGCGCACAAAACGTCTGTTTACATGAGGGATAGTTGTGCTATTTCCTGATCAGCTAGGACTTGCCCGGCTCCTCCGCCTCCGCTCCTCTAAACAAGACCTCCCAGGTTGAAAGGCTCTGGATGGGATTCAGACTGCTGTGTGTCTTTTGAAAAAAAAAAGGAACACGCAGGCTATCATTCCTCGCCAACAAAGCTTTCCGAATCGCTCAAAGTACAAAATACGTCAAACCGACGCGGGGAATTTTTTTTTTTTTTGACCCAAAAATGAGCCTAACCCTTTCACTCCTGGAGGAGGCAAATTATTTCTGCCCACGGGATAATTGGAGGCAGGAAAGTATAAAGTGAGGGGGGTCATGAAAGTGAGGGGCTCATTAATGGAGGAACTGGATGGCTCAGAGGGGGTGGGACCTGCTATATGGATCAGGGTGTGGATAGGTCTGGCGTTGGATGGCTCAGAGGGGGTGGGACCTGCTATATGGATCAGGCTCTGGATAGGTCTGGCGCTGGATGGCTCAGAGGGGGTGGGACCTGCTATATGGATCAGGGTGTGGATAGGTCTGGCGCTGGAAGGCTCAGAGGGGGCGGGACCTGCTATATGGATCAGGGTGTGGATAGGTCTGGCGCTGGAAGGCTCAGAGGGGGCGGGACCTGCTATATGGATCAGGGTGTGGATAGGTCTGACTTTGGATGGCTCAGAGGGGGTGGGACCTGCTATATGGATCAGGGTGTGGATAGGTCTGGCGCTGGAAGGCTCAGAGGGGGCGGGACCTGCTATATGGATCAGGGTGTGGATAGGTCTGACTTTGGATGGCTCAGAGGGGGTGGGACCTGCTATATGGATCAGGGTGTGGATAGGTCTGGAGCTGGATGGCTCAGAGGGGGTGGGACCTGCTATATGGATCAGGGTGTGGATAGGTCTGGTGCTGGATGGCTCAGAGGGGGTGGGACCTGCTATATGGATCAGGGTGTGGATAGGTCTGGCGCTGGATGGCTCAGAGGGGGTGGGACCTGCTATATGGATCAGGGTGTGGATAGGTCTGGCGTTGGATGGCTCAGAGGGGGTGGGACCTGCTATATGGATCAGGGTGTGGATAGGTCTGGTGCTGGATGGCTCAGAGGGGGTGGGACCTGCTATATGGATAAGGATATGGATAGGTCTGGCGTTGGATGGCTCAGAGGGGGTGGGACCTGCTATATGGATCAGGGTGTGGATAGGTCTGACTTTGGATGGCTCAGAGGGGGTGGGACCTGCTATATGGATCAGGGTGTGGATAGGTCTGGAGCTGGATGGTCTCAGAGGGAGCGGGACCTGCTATATGGATCAGGTTGTGGATAGGTCTGACTTTGGATGGCTCAGAGGGGGTGGGACCTGCTATATGGATCAGGGTGTGGATAGGTCTGGAGCTGGATGGTTTCAGAGGGGGCGGGACCTGCTATATGGATCAGGGTGTGGATAGGTCTGGCGTTGGATAGCTCAGAGGGGGTGGGACCTGCTATATGGATCAGGTTGTGGATAGGTCTGACTTTGGATGGCTCAGAGGGGGTGGGACCTGCTATATGGATAAGGATATGGATAGGTCTGGAGCTGGATGGTCTCAGAGGGGGTGGGACCTGCTATATGAATCAGGTTGTGGATAGGTCTGGAGCTGGATGGTCTCAGAGGGGGTGGGACCTGCTATATGGATCAGGTTGTGGATAGGTCTGGCGTTGGATGGCTCAGAGGGGGTGGGACCTGCTATATGGATCAGGTTGTGGATAGGTCTGGCGTTGGATGGCTCAGAGGGGTGGGACCTGCTATAAGGATCAGGTTGTGGATAGGTCTGGCGTTGGATGGCTCAGAGGGGTGGGACCTGCTATATGGATCAGGTTGTTGATAGGTCTGGCGTTGGATGGCTCAGAGGGGGTGGGACCTGCTATATGGATCAGGTTGTTGATAGGTCTGGCGTTGGATGGCTCAGAGGGGTGGGACCTGCTATATGGATCAGGTTGTTGATAGGTCTGGCGTTGGATGGCTCAGAGGGGTGGGACCTGCTATATGGATCAGGTTGTGGATAGGTCTGGCGTTGGATGGCTCAGAGGGGGTGGGACCTGCTATATGGATCAGGTTGTGGATAGGTCTGGCGTTGGATGGCTCAGAGGGTGTGGGACCTGCTATATGGATCAGGTTGTGGATAGGTCTGACTTTGGATGGCTCAGAGGGGGTGGGACCTGCTATATGGATCAGGTTGTGGATAGGTCTTGCGTTGGATGGCTCAGAGGGGTGGGACCTGCTATATGGATCAGGTTGTGGATAGGTCTAGCGTTGGATGGCTCAGAGGGGTGGGACCTGCTATATGGATCAGGTTGTTGATAGGTCTGGCGTTGGATGGCTCAGAGGGTGTGGGACCTGCTATATGGATCAGGTTGTTGATAGGTGTGGCGTTGGATGGCTCAGAGGGTGTGGGACCTGCTATATGGATCAGGGTGTGGATAGGTCTGGCGTTGGATGGCTCAGAGGGTGTGGGACCTGCTATATGGATCAGGGTGTGGATAGGTCTGGCATTGGATGGCTCAGAGGGGTGGGACCTGCTATATGGATCAGGTTGTGGATAGGTGTGGCGTTGGATGGCTCAGAGGGTGTGGGACCTGCTATATGGATCAGGGTGTGGATAGGTCTGGCATTGGATGGCTCAGAGGGGTGGGACCTGCTATATGGATCAGGTTGTGGATAGGTCTGGCGTTGGATGGCTCAGAGGGTGTGGGACCTGCTATATGGATCAGGGTGTGGATAGGTCTGGAGCTGGATGGCTTTTGCTGCACAGATCAGAGTGGGTAGGAGAGGAGCGGGATAGCTCCGAGGGGCAGGGCTTTGTTGTATGGGGCAGGTCGTGGATAGGTGGGGTGCAGGATGGGTTAGAGGGTGCCGATAGTTGGAGAGCTGAATGGTTCAGATGGGTGGAACTATGTTCTACAGATCAGGTTGTGGGTAGGTGGGGGCTGGGTGGCTCAGAGGGGACAGGCCTTTGCCGAACACATCAGGTAGCACATAGATGGGGGGCGGGACAACTAAGCAGGGGCAGGCCTTTCCTGTACAGGTCAGGTTGTGGATAGGTGGGGAACAATATGAATATTGAAAGACATTTGGAACCATACCTTAAAATGAAGTCGAATTCAGACCCTGCAAGCATCAGGACTCCGAGAAGAGTGGAAATGGCGCCGTCCAACACTGGAGCGAACATGTGTTCCAGAGCAAGGATGGAGCGCTGGTTCCGGTCACCGATAGCAGTCAGGAATCCCTGGAAGAGAACACAGAGGTATCTGTATACAATCTTCGGTCTAAGCAGCTTCATTTTCCTAGCAGTGCTGAGTCTCATATAATCAGCTATAAAAAGAGAAAATTCTCCAAAATGGCGGCCCATCAAAATGTTGACTTACCAGAGCCACATGGACGGTGAACTCAACGCCGATGCCGACGGAAGCGATGAGAATGACCACTGGAATGGCGCTCAGCTTAATGCCGATGAGGCCCATAATTCCAAACAGCTCCACTGTCATCATAGCCAAGATGAAGACCTACAGGCACAAAGAAAGATGGTGATAACCTGATGTCTGAGTAGCTAAGTGGTTGTCACTCATAGGAGGCCACACCAAAGGGCCACACATATTCTGCTTTATATATGATGCTACAGAAGGTGGTCATAGACTGAAGAATAACTAGAGGGTCAGAGACTGGGGACATGTAACATGGGACTTCTAGATATCACGGTTATGACTGGGTGCCTGTGGCCCTTGGGCGGCAGGTTGGGCACCAGGGATCCAGCCACATGGTGGTACTCCTAGCCACATAACACAATCTATAAAAATGTCAGACCATCTGCAGGTACGTACAATGATGCCAGCGGTCCACGGATTGAGCAGGAGGATAGCGCACACCAAGAAGGTACAAGCCAACACGATGCTTATGGCCAGGAGGAACCAGTGCCGGAGCCCGATGTACTGCTCCCAGAAGAGGAAGGGGTACCCGCTGGGGTAGCTGTACACTCCTTGCTTCACAAACTCATCGCACACCGATCGCACGCTCTCGATCGCCTCGATAAAGTCCGACGTCTGGCGCAGACCATTCAGGTAGAATGGAAACTGGGCAAACTCGATGGGTTCTGCCGCTGGGACTGAAGAGAGGGAAGCAGAGAGGTCAGAGACCTTTATTGATCCAGCTACGTTGTATTAGCCATTGGCAATGCGTTCACCACCATAAACCTACTTCTCAGGTTCTCCCCGGTCGTATCGTAGCGGTCGTGGATCCACTCGGGCGGCTGGGGGTAAAAATTCGCCTGGGAGGCAGCATAGCCTAAGGGGTCGTTGCTGACCCAAACCGTTAGGTAGATGTAGAAAGCGTCTTGAGGGATGAGGCCGTTCTCGTCCACCAAACGCCGACTGCTTAGCTGTTCAGAAGAACATTTCTGATTAGAGAAAGATCATCGAGGAAAGACTGGAGCTGAAGTCTAATCTGATTATATTTTCCCCCTCCCCCCCATCAACATTTCCATCACATATCTTCTTATACTCCATGTGATGTCATCGCTGGGTCTGAACGAACAGACCCAATGCAGATGCTCAGCAGCTGCGGACAACGACTTTACCTGGTCAAGATTTAGGGGATCTTTCTTATTCCCGGTCTGAATGAGAAGTTTGTAGGCCAGGACTCCGTCTTCGGTGCCGTTACGGTAATTGTCTGGCGTGATGTGGCCAGATTCCCAATCGTTGTCAAATGCGGCCTGGAGACCTGGACAAGACGAGGAGATCAGAAGAACAATGACTATTAGTATATAGGTGAGGTGACTGATCTGTCCTACTTCTACTCCAAAGCGTCAGCTCTGAGGACAAGATATTAGCGATGGCCAATAAGCAGAACTCTTACACTACATGGTGGTTCCTCTGCCACTGAGGAGCAGCAGAAGACTACCATGCAGACCTTGCTCATCATTCCTGTCTCACCTCTCAGCCAATCCTGGAAATAATGGAGCCACATTTTGGGCAGCTCGCTCCCTTCTTCTCGGACAACATATTTGACGGAGCCGAAGGACTCGTGAAGATCATAAAAGGCCGTCTGGGATTTTGGGTAGTCGAAGCCACCTTTGGTAATGATGAACATGTTGTAGAAGGAGAAATATTTGAACTGGGCAGAGATGAAGTTGTATTCTTTGGTCTCCCGTGGGACAATGTCTGTCAGGTAAAGACCATCGTGGACCATGGTGGTTCCATACAGGCCAAGGCCTAACAGCGCCATGAACAAGGCCACCACAATGCCCTGCAGAAAATAAAGAGTTATGAGTATCCAAGTCTAGTATGAACTATACCAGTGGTCTCCAAACTGCAGCCCTGGGGCAGGATGTGGCTCTTTTCTTGCCTTTATCTGGCCCTTGAGGCATAATTCCTCTTACTGACACCAATGATGGGGCACTATTTCTCCCACTGATACCAATGATGGGGCACTATTCCCCCCACTGACACCAATGATGGGCACTATTCCTCCCACTGATACCAATGATGGGGCACTATTCCTCCCCACTGACACCAATGACGGGACACTATTCCTCCCACTGACACCAATGATGGGGCACTATTCCTCCCACTGACACCAATGATGGGGCACTATTCCTCCCACTGACACCAGTGACCGGACACTATTCCTCCCACTGACACCAATGATGGGGCACTATTCCTCCCACTGACACAAACAATGGGCCACTATTCTTTCCACACCAATGAAGGGACACTATTCCTCCCACTGACACCAACGATGGGGCACTATTCCTCCCATTGACACAAACAATGGGGCACTATTCCTTTTACTGACACCAACTACTTCTCTGCCTTATACCAAAAATTGGGCATTGTTTACTCCCCCTGGAGTGCAGTGTGGCTCCCCTAAAGCCTGATGGACAATGAACTGGCCCTATCTTCAGAAAGTCTGGAGACCCCTGACCTATACCATCACATCTAAAATCTGCAGTGCGCTCAGTGCTATTACCTTGGTCTCAGGTTTGAGCAGCAGAGGGGCGTACTTCTCTCGAGCAAACTGAGACAGGCTCCACTTTAAGAAAGGCAGCGGGACGCACTCTCGGCTTGCTTTGGTGTCATCCAGTTGGGCCAGCAGATCCCGGGTGGAGCTGGAGGAGTTGAACACCTGGGAGCCGAGAGGATCCATCGTGGGCATGATGACGGATGGTGAGGTGGAGATCTGGGAGGTGGGCGGCAGGATGGTGACAATATGGTGTCCAGACGAGTCACATTGGGTGAAGGCCTGCACGGTGGTGGTGATCTGGGTGCTGGTAGTGATTGTGGGGTTGCCGTATGGGGATGGGTGGTAAGTGTGATTGTCATTGGCATCAGGGATTTCCTGAGGTTGAATCTGGATCACTCTGGAAGAGCAGGGGCTGCCGTAAGGGAAAATAAAGGATGGTCACTTCAGAGATACAAAAACCAGAAAATGTGACATCTGAAGCATTGGAAGAAGCTTGGTAGATCTCTATGGCCTACCTGTAGAAGCAGCAGAGGATATCCAACCTCTGGTCCTCCCGACGCTGCAGGTCCAAGCTCAAGATGGCTGGAAATATTAACAAAACCATCGCAAAATTGAACACAACCACCACGGCAGCCTGGAAGAGACAAATCGGAGAGATGAAGGAGATACGTGCCATCAACGTTGTCCCATCTGCTCATGAGAGCCATAATTACAAACAAATCATCCTTTGGAGAGAAGCCAATAAAGCTACCAATATATGTCTTGGAGGAAACGCAAACCCTGGAGGACAGACGAGCTCCAAGCTGGGACAAGTCCTAATTATGAAGCCACCCGCCTTGCCTCATTTTATGGAAACACTTTTATAATGAGGTGTTCTTCAGGCAGCAGGATACACAAGAACCATACGGCCTCTCCAACTGGAGATAAAGCTGTAATAACATTCCACGCGGCACACTGTATACGGCTCTGTATACACATCCTGACATCTCCAGACCTTCTGTCCATCCTTATGTTCTGGCCTTATCTCCCAGACCACCCAGAGAGGCAAGTGGAGAAGCCCTCCCTCCCCTCCCCAGATGCCCTCAGGGAAGTGACATCTGAATGCATCCGAGCCCTTTGTACTCAAGTCACCTTTCACCTGATCAGCTCCTTGGATCACCATTAGAGACCTCAAGAAGGGTGTCACCTTTCACTGGCCTCTGGGGTCACTGGGATGGAAGGACAGTGATGGACAGACCCCCTCCCCCCCTCCTGATATCACTTTCTAGAGGCTAAAATATAAGACTTTCAATGTTTTTCCTCCAAAGAAATCCTGCTCTCTATCTACCTCTTCACTCCCTCTCGTGATCACCTCCAGAACTTCTCCAGAGCCTCCCCCATCTCCTGGAACTCCCTACCTCAATCTGTCAGGCTGTCTCCAATTCTGTTGGCCTTTAGGCAATACCTTGAAAACTCTTTTCTGCAAAGAACTTCCACTTTCTCCATCAACTTGTCTCAACACAGTTATTTCCTTTTGTATCACTTAACCCTCCCTTTTAGGTTGTACACTCTCACCCGCGAGGCCTCCTGAACCTCTTGTCTTGAATTCTCTTGTAATTGCACTGTATCCTTTTATGTGGTAAAGCATTGCGCCAACCGTTGGCTCTATAACAGTGGTCTCCAAACTGCAGCCCTTTGCTTGCTTTTATCTGGCCCTTGGGACACTATTTCATCCACTGACACCAACAATGGGGCAAATCTCCCCCCATTGACATCAAAAAAGGGGCACAATTCTGCCCAATGACACCAAGAAAATGGCAAAATTCCTCCCCATGACACCAAGGATATAGCACAATTCCTTCCCATGACACCAATGAAGGGGCACAGTTCCTCTCAATGACACCAACAATGGGACACAATGTCACCAATGATGGGGCACAATTCCTCCCAATGATGTGAACAATGGGGCATATTTTCTCCCAATAAAACCAACGATGGGAGCTAATGTCACCAATGATGGGGCACAATTCCTCTCAATGACACCAACAATGGGACCCAATGCCACCAATGATTGGGCACAATTCCTCCCAATGACAAGAACAATGGGGCACAATTCCTCCCAATAACACCAACTAAGGGGTAAAATTCCTACTAATGACACCAACAAAGGGGCAACATTCCTCCTAATGACACCAGGAATATGGCACAATTCCTCCACATGACACCAACAAATGGGCACAATTTCTCTTAATGATACCAACAATGGGACCCAATGGCACCAATAATAGGGCACAATTCCTCTCAATGATGAGAACAATGGGGCTCATTTTCTCTCAATAAAACCAACGATGGGACCTAATGGCACCAATGATGGGGCACAGTTACTCCCTATTAAACCAACAAAGGGGCACAGTTCCTCCCAATGACACCAACGAAGGGGCACAGTTCCTCTCAATGACACCAACAATGGGACCCAATGGCTCCAATGATAGGACACAATTCCTCCCAATGATGAGAACAATGGGGCTCATTTTCTCCCAATAAAACCAATGATGGGACCTAATGGCACCAATGATAGGGCACCATTCCCCCCAATGACAACAACTAAGGGGCAAAATTCTTTTCAATGACACCAGGGATATGGCAAAATTCCTCCCAGTGACACTAATGAAGGGGCACAGTTCCTTTCAATGACACCAACAATGGGACCCAATGGCACCAATGACAGGGCACAATTCCTCTAAATGACATAAACAATGGGGCACACTTCCTCCCAATGACACCAACGATGGGGAATTGTTTTCTTCCACTGATGCCGAGACATTTTTTACTCCCAATGGCCACAGTCCAGCCCAGTCTGAAGGACAGTAAC
>NW_028321020.1:75000-87534 GCF_062004578.1 Staurois parvus
TCATGGGAGGCAGCTCATGGGGGGCAGCTCATGGGGGGGGGGCAGCTCATGGGGGGGCAGCTCATGGGGGGCAGCTCATGGGGGGCAGCTCATGGGGGGCAGCTCATGGGGGGGCAGCTCATGGGGGGCAGCTCATGGGGGGGCAGCTCATGGGGGGGCAGCTCATGGGGGGCAGCTCATGGGGGGCAGCTCATGGGGGGCAGCTCATGGGGGGCTGCTCATGGGGGGCGCACTTTGGTCCTTTTCCTTGGGTGTCAGCTGGTCTTGTCCCGGCACAGTGGGACTGTCAGTTCCTGGGGGTCCCCTTACCCAAACCCCCCCCCCCCGCCATTTCAATAGACTCACGTTTTGTGACTTCTTGTTGGGGGCGCTGTCTGGGCACTCCGAGTCGGAGGGGTCAAGGCAAGAACGCTCCATGTACGCCTGGCCCACCTCCGCCTTGTCCAGCATCTCTTTGAAGCCATCCAGGCTGGTGAACTGACCGAGCTCCTCCATCAGCTGGATCGGGTCCAAGTTTGTCCACTGGATGTCCCGCCTTCCCCTGAAAAAGAATCATCCAAGTTACTCACTGAAATATTTCTGTGCAATCAACAGCGCTGCGGTATATGTCAGAGCTATACACATGTAATAATAATAGTGTGTGACTGGGGGGAGGGGACATTAGAGCGTAAGCTCCTCTGGTACAGAGACTGATGGTACTGTGGGGGAGGGGACATTAGAGTGTAAGCTCCTCTGTACAGAGACTGATGTGACTGTGGGGGAGGGGACATTAGAGTGTAAGCTCCTCTGGTACAGAGACTGATGGGACTGTGGGGGAGGGGACATTAGAGCGTAAGCTCCTCTGGTACAGAGACTGATGGGACTGTGGGGGAGGGGACATTAGAGCGTAAGCTCCTCTGGTACAGAGACTGATGTGACTGTGGGGGAGGGGACATTAGAGTGTCAGCTCCTCCGTACAGAAACTGATGGGACTGTGGGGGAGGGGACATTAGAGTGTAAGCTCCTCTGGTACAGAGACTGATGTGACTGTGGGGGAGGGGACATTAGAGCGTAAGCTCCTCTGGTACAGAGACTGATGGGACTGTGGGGGAGGGGACATTAGAGCGTAAGCTCCTCTGGTACAGAGACTGATGTGACTGTGGGGGAGGGGACATTAGAGCGTCAGCTCCTCTGGTACAGAGACTGATGTGACTGCGGGGGAGGGGACATTAGAGTGTCAGCTTCTCTGGTACAGAGACTGATGTGACTGCGGGGGAGGGGACATTAGAGTGTCAGCTCCTCTGGTACAGACTGATGTGACTGTGGGGGAGGGGACATTAGAGCGTAAGCTCCTCTGGTACAGAGACTGATGGGACTGAGGGGGAGGGGACATTAGAGTGTAAGCTCCTCTGGTACAGAGACTGATGGGACTGTGGGGGAGGGGACATTAGAGTGTAAGCTCCTCTGGTACAGAGACTGATGTGACTGTGGGGGAGGGGACATTAGAGTGTAAGCTCCCCTGGCACAGAGACTGATGTGAATGTGGGAGAGGGGACATTAGAGTGTCAGCTCCTCTGGTACAGAGACTGATGGGACTGGTGGGGGAGGGGACATTAGAGTGTCAGCTCCTCTGGTACAGAGACTGATGGGACTGTGGGAGAGGGGACATTAGAGTGTCAGCTCCTCTGGTACAGAGACTGATGGACTGTGGGGGAGGGGACATTAGAGTGTCAGCTCCTCTGGTACAGAGACTGATGTTACTGTGGGGGAGGGGACATTAGAGTGTCAGCTCCCCTGGCACAGAGACTGATGTGAATGTATCCTCCGCTCTCCAGGAATTGCTCTGGAATATGTTGGTGCCATATTCCTGTCAGCAATGCAGAAGATCACATATATAACCTGTGAAGGATTATCTGTCCCAGGCCCAGAATGCAGCAGATGATGGAGGTCGGGGACCGGAGCCGACATGCAGACTGTTTACATTCCACGTTAAGCACTTAGAGGGAAGTTAAGGTGAAGGAAAAAAAATTGATATAAAATGTGTCTTTGTTATTGAAATGCTGTCGCTCGCCTTCACCTCGCAGGATCGGAGTTTGCTCCCGGGGCCGCATCCCCCCTTAACCAGCGAGGCGTGCCAGATGCCCGAGAAAAAGAGCATGTATTATCCTGTTACACAGAGGAACAAAGCTGTGTGCTGCCATTACTTCAGCGCGCAGCGCAAGTCAGGCCAATTAACAGCGACTCCGTAACATCTTGATAGAGCCGGGGAGCCTGCAAGGCACTCTGGGTAAGGGGATGCGGGAGCGTGGGGCCGCTTGGATGCCTGGGAATAAGACATTATCAGGAGGAAAGGGGATTCCGCCGGATCTGATGCCGGACTGTCCACATGGGAACAATCCCGGCGGGCGACCGGCCTGCAATTAAAGGACCGACAATTAAAGGACCGGCAATTAAAGGACCGGCAATTAAAGGACCGGCAATTAAAGGACCGGCAATTAAAGGACCGGCAATTAAAGGAGCAGTCCACCTAAACCAAAGACGTACAATCAATGATACATCTCTGACACATCGGATCGCATGGTGTCAGCTGACATTGTAGGCTACAAACTAACAACTGGCATCTTTTTTATTGGACAGGAAATCAGTAGCGGGCAGTAAAAAGCGCCCCCCCCCCCCCTCCTAAATCTGTACTATACTAATTACAACATTGTAACAAGATACGGGATCTCCTCATTTATAAAGGAGCCGTTGTCCGCAGGCGGCTCTACATGTTTGTAAGATCCATTGTATCCAATATTAGACTTTAGGAAACAAATATCCCCGTTGGGGACATAAATCTCTCCAATGAAAAAAAGATGGCGGCCATACTGCGGAACTCTATGAAAGTTTGGGGCCCGTGGATAACAGACGATCTCATGACAGATTTAATTGCTTTCTTTTGACTATTGAACACACACTTGCTACAATAATTCTTGGATGTTTCATGGATTCTGGGGGGGGGGGGGTCTCGAAGTCCTATTTCCCCCTTTAGCCCTGATCTGCCCTTTTCTTCACCTCCTCTATACCTCCACTTCCTTTCATGTCCTAAGACTCGCACTCTTCTTGGCAATGACTTGGCCGTTGGGTTACATAGTTACATAGTTAGTCTGGCTGAAAAAAGACAAAAGTCCATCCAGTTCAACCATAGGAAAAAAAAGTTATAATCCTCCATCTACAGTAGATCCAGAGGAAGGCAAAAAATCCCAGCAAAGCACGATCCAATCTCCTCCTGCCGGGGAAACATTCCTTCCTGATCCCCCGAGAGGCAATCGGATATTCCCGGGATCAACGTTCCCTATAAATGTTATATCCAGTTATATTCTGTGTATCCATTTTAGTTTCATCTGAAACCTGTGGAGAACTTGAGAGGGACTGCTGGGTCTGGGAGGAGAGTAGCACCACACCTGAAAAGAAGGAAACCACTGGTGATTGGAGAGTCCTTCACACAGAAGGACCAGGGCCAACAAGGGGCCCCAGCTTATGACAACCAATGGAGCACCACCCCTGGAGAGAAGGAGACCACCGGTGATTGGAGAGTCCTTCACACAGGAGGACCAGGGCCAACAAGGGGCCCCAGCTTATGACAACCAATGAATTACCACACCTGGAGAGGAGACCACCAGTGATTGGAGAGTCCTTCACACAGCAGTACCAGGGCCAACCAGGGGCCCCAGCTTATGACAACCAATACAGCACCACACCTGGAGAGAAGGAGACCACCGGTGATTGGAGAGCCCTACACACAGGAGTACCAGGGCCAACAAGGGGCCCCAACTTATGACAACCAATGGAGCACCACACCTGGAGAGAAGGAGACCACCGGTGATTGGAGAGCCCTACACACAGGAGGATCAGGGCCAACAAGGGGCCCCAACTTATGACAACCAATGGAGCACCACACCTGGAGAGAAGGAGACCACCGGTGATTGGAGAGTCCTTCACACAGGAGTACCAGGGCCAACAAGGGGCCCCAGCTTATGACAACCAATGGAGCACCACACCTGGAGAGAAGGAGACCACCGGTGATTGGAGAGTCCTTCACACAGGAGGACCAGGGCCAACAAGGGGCCCCAGCTTGTGACAACCAATGGAGCACCACACCTGGAGAGAAGGAGACCACCGGTGATTGGAGAGTCCTTCACACAGGAGTACCAGGGCCAACAAGGGGCCCCAGCTTATGACAACCAATGGAGCACCACACCTGGAGAGAAGGAGACCACCGGTGATTGGAGAGTCCTTCACACAGGAGGACCAGGGCCAACAAGGGGCCCCAGCTTGTGACAACCAATGGAGCACCACACCTGGAAAGAAGGAGACCACCGGTGATTGGAGAGTCCTTCACACAGGAGGACCAGGGCCAACAAGGGGCCCCAGCTTATGACAACCAATGGACTGATCTACCCGATCCATAGAAATCTGGAAGTGCTGACTACTATAGACCACTCTATTAGAGGAGGGGCAGGACAGGTCTCTGTGGGCTCTGAAGTTCTATTTGGTGTATGGCTTTCTGATGGCGATGGGTTGGACCTCAGGGACCCTCAGTAGTAGAGGAATTGGGTTGCCCCAATAACAGGTTAATGTATCCCATCTTTGGTTGATCCACCCAATGTGGCCACAATGTGACTTTGGGTAGCAATGTTCCCGGACTTTGGCTGTACCTTTGGCCGATGCCGGATCTCTTGCTGTCTTTGAAAATTGTAAAACCTCAAAAAAAAAAATGCATTGGAATGAAATCTCTCCGAAGAAATGTATCAGAATACAGTTTAAGGAGCTTTCCGCACCTTTCCCACTCCGACCCCGAGACTGAATGTGATGGGAAAATCCAACATTCTGAGTTGTCAGAACAGGAATAGAGGGGAAATCTTTCAGGGGGTCTAAAATTGGCCCCAGTATGTGTATGAACGTGAGTTAGTGACCTTAGATTGTACGCTCCTCGGGGGCGGGGACTGATGTGAATGTACAAAATAGATGTAAATTGACGGCGCTGTATAAGTACCTATAATAAATAAATAATGGGGACACCCGTTCTACACCTTAAGCATGAAGCGTCCCGTGTTGGATCTACCAAGTGAGCGGGACTGGTGAAGGTTAGATATGGCAATGATGGACCAATGGCATGGCGGCATCGCTAAATGTGGTTCTGTACAAAGTAGAAGGAGCGGCTGTAGTCCAGGACAATGTGGCCTCCTTCATCTATTGATCCAGCAGCCCCCGTGATGAGTGAACCTTCCTCCTAGCCCTGAATGGGTTAAACTGTGTGATACAATCCTCCCTCATGAAAAGGGGGCTCCATTGCCCGTTTTCGGGCCCCCCAAACAACCGGCTTAGAGAGAGTACGGGTCTCTGCGTCCCCCTTCTTTGGAAGCTGAGAATTCCCATTTCTTCTCCTCCAAAAGATGTGATGACCCCTCAGGAGAAGGTTCTGTGTTTTCTCAAGCCCCCTGATAAAAAGAGGTGAACGAGGGGGGAGACGGGAGGGGGAAGGAGGTCCACAGAGGAGAAAGAGAGGTAACATGTGCACCGAGAGGCGGGGGTCCCTCATTCACCAGCTTACCCATCATCCAAAACATCCCCCCCCCCCAGTACAAGGTACAAAACGGCAGAAAATTTGGGGGAACGGCGGTCCCCGGGTCCAAAGCCAACGACAGAATTGGATCTCTGCGAGAGGAACATAATGTCTAGAAGGGGACACACAAGTGCGGCGCACACACATTTTGCCGGGCGAGGGAGGGGCAGTGCCATAATTCATTAAAACTGGCTAGAAAAACAAGGCCCCGCTTCTCGCAGGATTCCCACATACCAAGCGGCTGCTTCCACAGTGAAGCCCCTTTTATCTGCCCTTTCTTGCTTCACTGAAGCCAACTCGCCTCTTTTGTTTATCGCACACATTGCTGCTCCTTTGTTGAGCGGCTTCACTCTCTCTGCCTCTCGCCTATAAAAAAAAAAAAAAAAAGAAGAGGGAGCGATCCCCGGGGCTGAACTGAAGCGGAAGAAGGGGAACAGAGCGACCCTCACCAAAAGAAAATATTGGAAGTTGCCATGCTTACTGGCCATAACGGCCATGCCACCATTTTTAAATTCCCTCCTTTGCTTTGGACTACAAGTCTAAGCAGGCCCTGCGAAGGATGGGACTTGTAGTCCCTCGAAGGTCGGAGGCTTGGAGTTTGAATAACGTGGAAGTCATCAAGGAGCACAAATGTACTTTTTGGCATTTTCTTTTTTTTGAGCCTTAGTGTTGGATATTTGATGACGACGGGGTAGAAACCCCATCAAACTGAGGCGGCGGTCAGCGCGGGGTCCCCTCTCTCCTCGCAGTACCCCCTCTCTCTCTCTCTCTCTCTGCCTCGTTCTTTATTCCAGCCGGACTCTGAATAATGGCAGCATTTCAATTTGTTTAGCAACTGCCTGCTATTTACTGGATCATTAGCATGAGAATACACTGTGTTACCATTTGCTGACAAAGCAGCAGCTCGGCCTGGGCCCCATATAGATAAACACACTTGTAAACAGAAAGAATGGAGGCTTTTGTCCCAGCTTCCATCTTCTCTTCCCTCCCCCCCCCCTCCACTTACCCTCCCCTCGCCAAAAAAAACCCCTCCACTCCTCTTCACAGTCCCTCGGCCTTAATAGACACATAATTGGCAGGAGGGAGAACGAGACAGGGTGGCCTGGAAGGTATAAGGTGGGGTTAGCTTAGTCAGGATGGCTGAAGGGCGGAATCTGAGATGGGGGGGCATGAACGATAGTTGGGGGTGCAACAGAATACGTCCAATGGGTCTTCGATGAGGAGGCCAAAACTGTTCCCAGTGAATAGCTAACTATCTGTTAGCTTGGTCAAGATGGCTGAAGGACGAGATCTAAGACAAGGTGAGGGGGGGTTGGATGCCAATGATATCTGGGGGTGCAACAGAGGAACTCCAACGGGTCTTTGGTGAGGAGGCCAAAGCTGCTCCCAGTGAATGGCTTGCTAACTAGTGTTAGCTTGGTCAAGATGGCTGAGGGACAATATCTAAGACAAGGTGAGGGGGGGTTGGATGCCAATGATATCTGGGGGTGCAACAGAGGAACTCCAACGGGTCTTTGGTGAGGAGACCAAAACCATTCCCAGTGAATGGCTGACGAACTGATGTTAGCTTGGCCAAGATGGCTGAAGGACGAGATCTAAGACAGGGTGAGGGGGGGGTTGGGTGCCAATGATATCTGGGGGTGCAACAGAGGAAGTCCAACGGGTCTTTGGTGAGGAGACCAAAGCTGCTCCCAGTGAATGGCTTGCTAACTAGCATACGCTTGGTCAAGATGGCTGAAGGACAAGATCTAAGACAGGGTGAGGGGGGGGGGGGGGGTTTAGGCACCAATGATATCTGGGGGTGCAACAGAGGAAGTCCAACGGGTCTTTGGTGAGGAGACCAAAACCATTCCCAGTGAATGGCTGACGAACTGATGTTAGCTTGGCCAAGATGGCTGAAGGACGAGATCTAAGACAAGGTGAGGGGGGGTTGGATGCCAATGATATCTGGGGGTGCAACAGAGGAAGTCAAACGGGTCTTTGGTGAGGAGGCCAAAGCTGCTCCCAGTGAATGGCTTGCTAACTAGTGTTAGCTTGGTCAAGATGGCTGAGGGACAATATCTAAGACAAGGTGAGGGGGGGTTGGATGCCAATGATATCTGGGGGTGCAACAGAGGAACTCCAACGGGTCTTTGGTGAGGAGACCAAAACCATTCCCAGTGAATGGCTGACGAACTGATGTTAGCTTGGCCAAGATGGCTGAAGGACGAGATCTAAGACAGGGTGAGGGGGGGGTTGGGTGCCAATGATATCTGGGGGTGCAACAGAGGAAGTCCAACAGGTCTTTGGTGAGGAGACCAAAGCTGCTCCCAGTGAATGGCTTGCTAACTAGCATAAGCTTGGTCAAGATGGCTGAAGGACAAGATCTAAGACAGGGTGAGGGGGGGGGGGGTTTAGGCACCAATGATATCTGGGGGTGCAACAGAGGAAGTCCAACGGGTCTTTGGTGAGGAGACCAAAACCATTCCCAGTGAATGGCTGACGAACTGATGTTAGCTTGGCCAAGATGGCTGAAGGGCGAGGTCTGAGATGGGTGAGGATTTTGGACGCCAACGATTTCTGGGGGTATAGCAGAAGCCCAGTGGGTCTTTGGCAAGGAGACCAAAAACCATTTTAGATCTTTGTTCAACCCATTGTGTCCATTTTCCGAAACTAAGAAACGAACGAGCCATTGGATGTATGGCAGGAATAAATCCAAATGATCAGGTGGGAGAGGAAACCTGACTCGTTGTATCCCAAGAACCTGATTAAAGAAGATATAAACCCGATCTTTTCAAATCTGCAGTTTTCATTAATATAATCTCTAGTGATGCTGCCATTAAAATCCTTGTTCAGGCACTTCTTGTTACAAGGTGACAACACTCTGTCCCTGTCTCCCAATTGGGCTCCTGCGTTGTCACCCTGCCACAAAGGCTTCCAATGGAGAATACAGGTGGCTATTCCAACACACACTACACAGGTATGGCCTGCTGCCATTATAATGGTGGACACGCTTTAATCACATGACCGTTTACATGCACACAATTCTAAAGACAGGACGCGGGTTTCACTTACGGTAGGTAGGCGGAGCCTCCTTGTAGCTGCGACCCTTCCCAGAAGCAGTCCAGGGGGGTGACGATCACACAGGGGAACAGTTTTTCGATCATCTGTTGGAGAAACCATGAATACAGGATATTAAATCCAATGCATGTACCAGAAGTGAGCGCATGTGAGACGGCATGAGCAGAGTATTGTACCATGTCAGCCATCGATCAGTCAGCCATCGATCAGTCAGCCATCGATCAGTCAGCCATCGATCGGTGCAGAACGTTTGGAGTTTAGGGGATCCCCTTTAATGGCTGACTTAACGCCCCCCCCAAAAAAAATGACTGGTTGAGGCACCTCCTCTACTAGCAGGATGACTACAAACGTCCCAGTTATAAAGCGGTTGCGTGCGCCATGTGCGCTACCGCAGTCTGTGAACGCCATTAGTCAGTGTTGATCGCAAGCAAAATGCACAGGGCCAACCTGAACAGCTCTGTACCTTGTGATTGCTGTGAACCACAGCCCTCCCCTTTCCACTATGTGTGAGTGGAAGGATTGGTGCCGATCACATCCACCTGACAACCTGTCACAGGTAGCGGCCATGGCGGGGCCTGCTGACCGCACCCAATGAGGGTAAAACCAGCGGGAGACCCAATGCAGGACCGCATCCCCTCCCTATGGTTTAATAGCCATGCACCTCTGTACCGCATGGTAGCAGCTGACCCTGTCCACCCTCAGCAGCCAAAATAAAGTGCTACATATCCCAACAGACAAGAGTCTGCTCAACCGCCCCGACACCAGCATGTTTCGTCATCCTTCATCTTCAACCTCATCCACAGATACCGCCCAAATCGCCCACTCCGCTCCTCCCAAGATATCTTCCTCTCTAGCTCCCTCATCACCTCCTCCCACGCTCGCCTCCAGGACTTCTCCAGAGCCTCTCCCATCCTCTGGAGCTCCCTACCACAGCATGTCCGGTCAGCCCCCACCCTGTCTGCCTTTTTTTGAAAACTCTCTTCTTCAGGGAAGCCTACCCCACCTCCACCTAAGGACTGTACTTGGGTCACCTCCACCAGATCATCCCCCGCAGCTATCACCTTCTGTATCCCCTCCCCCTTCCTTTAGATTGTAAGCTTCATGAGCCGGGCCCCTCCTATTCCTTCTGTACTGAAATGTAATGTAATTGTACAGCCCCCCTTTGCTGTTGGCGCCATAAATCCTGTATAATAATAATAATCCTTCAAAAAAAAGTCTGGCAAAAAAATGAGATCTCCAAAATACTCGCCATGTGAGCTTTCGAAGGCTTCACCTTCAGGCGCCATCCATATGTATTGTATGATCTGACAAACCAGACCAAGAAACAAATGCGTTCCGAGAGCGCGCTCCTTCAACAAGTTGGGTTAGCCAAGAGAGCAGAACACTCCTCCTCCAAACTCATACGGACCCATTCTGGCCCGGGGTCAGTAGGGAGCCCCATGAGATGCCCCTGGTACCTTTCATAGGCTTTTTGGAGTGTGGGTGAGGACACAGGGGCCCCATGATCCTCTATTGCCCGGGGCCCCATGAGTTCTCAGTCCCCCCTGTACGGACCACAAATGAAACGGTCAGATGTGAAATTCCGGGGAGGAAACCTGCACCTTTGGAGGTTCTTATGGAAAGCTCAGGTTGCCATAATGGCTGAACCACCAGCAAGGTTCATGGGTGAATAAAAGAGGATTGCGGCTTCTGCCTGATCCACTCACCCTCTCGATCATCCCGTTCTCGATAATCGGCACACCAGACTTGTAGCAAATCTTGTTCAGATCCCAGGACCTGCAAGACAAAGGTATATAGATGATGTTCCTGGCAGATGAAGATACTTCTGTCCCCACCTGAGAGGTTGTGAAGCTTCTGGAACCCTTTACTGCACTCTTGTGGGAAAGTATAAGAAGGAGCCATTTTTTAGAGAAGCCATGTCAATGGAGGAGCCAAGTCAATGGAGGAGCCATTTTTAGAGGAGCCATGTCAATGGAGGAGCCATGTCAATGGAGGCACCATGTCAATGGAGGCGCCATGTCAATGGAGGCGCCATTTTTAGAGTAGCCATGTCAATGGAGGAGCCATGTCAATGGAGGCGCCATGTCAATGGTGGCGCCATGTCAATGGAGGAGCCATTTTTAGAGTAGCCATGTCAATGGAGGAGCCATGTTAATGGAGGCGCCATGTCAATGGAGGAGCCATTTTTAGAGGAGCCATGTCAATGGAGGAGCCATGTCAATGGAGGAGCCATGTCAATGGAGGAGCCATTTTTAGAGGAGCCATGTCAATGGAGGAGCCATGTTAATGGAGGAGCCATGTCAATGGAGGAGCCATTTTTAGAGGAGCCATGTCAATGGAGGAGCCATGTCAATGGAGGAGCCATTTTTAGAGGAGCCATGTCAATGGAGGAGCCATTTTTAGAGGAGCCATGTCAATGGAGGCGCTTGAGCTGAGTAATTACTGGCCATGCCCAGAGGTGTATTTAGGTTTTGTGCTGCCCTAGGCAATACAAAAATCGTCTGCCCCCATGGACACCGACCAACACAACCCCCCCATCCCCCTCCCATGGAGAGAGCCTGACATTAACCCACCACACCCTTGCCCCCCACCCAGGAGAGCCTTCCACTGCCCTTCACTCCGATAGAGAGACGCTCATCTTCACAGCTCTGGACATCCCCGTGAACGAGAGTCAGGCTCTACATACACCATGAAGCAGCCCGCAGCCTCTCTTGGATCCCACCTGGTTCCCATGGTGTGCGTGTCCATTCTTTCATTCCTTCTTCTGGGGGGAGGTGCTACCCCCCTAAAAAATGCCGCCCTAGGCAAGTGCCTTGTGGTAAATACACCCCTGGCCATGCCTACTGCTAACAGACCCTCAATATCAGAACAGGTATGGAATGTCACATCTGTGTGCCCGCCAAAACCCAAAAATCCCACCAACTCCCTGAACCTGGCCGACTTACTTTCCATACATGGAGACCTGCACTTTGCTGGCGGCCAGCGCTGCGTTGAGGTGGATCAGCATGGCTTCCTGAGTCAGAATGTTCTCCCCTTCCTTCTTCGGAGTCTGGATCAGCATTTGAGACGTGTAGACCGATTCCTCGCCCAGCTTTTCCTTCGTGTACCGGAGCTCTTGGCTAACTCGGCTCCCAGCTAGAGAAGAAATGAGAAAGATCGGGTGTCAACATACGTCCATCTCCTCTACCTCTACCAATGCATCGAGCGCAAACATTCCCAGCATGCTTTGCACACAACCATCGGGCCCTTAGCGGTAGAACCACCCAAGAGGATTCCGAATTATCAGAACAAGCAGCTGATTGATCATTGGCGGACGGACGGCGCCTGGAGAGAAATGTTGATCCCTGCAACTCTCCGGGGTCCTACTATGAAAAGTCCTCCTCTGGCCGGGGCGATGGGACCCCACAGTATCTCCCGGCAGGAAGCGGGTTAAAACGCGTCTGTCATAATGAACTGTCAGACTATGGGAACCGCATCACCCGGGTATTCAGTCCTCCGCTTGCGAACTTTGTGAGGAAGAAAGAAAGTTTCTCGTCATTAGTGCTAATTTGAAGCAGCGCGGGTCCATCTGGGGCTTCAAAGCCCATTGAGAGAGGCTGAGGAATTCCAACTCCCTAATTAACCCGGAGAACAGACATGAAAAGAGGAGGCTGGGGGACCGAGGAGGCCAACTTCAAACGGAGAGATGCCTAGGAAGACGGGAGGCGGGCGGAGGACAGGGAGGAAGAAGAGCCGGGAGAGGGGAACCACTTCCCGAAACGAGGCCGGTGACAAGTTCAGGTTACAGGAGCACCTGTTGGGGACCATGTGCGGGGACCATGTGTGGGGACCAGTGCGGGGACCATGTGTGGGGACCATGTGTGGGGACCAGTGCGGGGACCATGTGCGGG
>NW_028321021.1:30000-120000 GCF_062004578.1 Staurois parvus
TATTGGATTAAGATCCGGGAATTGGGCTGGCCACTCCATAACGTCAATCTTGTTGGTCTGGAACCAAGATGTTGCACGTTTACTGGTGTGTTTGGGGTCGTTGTCTTGTTGGAACACCCATTTCAAGGGCATTTCCTCTTCGGCATAAGGCAGCATGACCTCTTCAAGTATTCTAATGTATTCAAACTGATCCATGATCCCTGGTATGTGATAAATAGGCCCAACACCGTAGTATGAGAAACATCCCCATATCATGATGCTTGCGCAACCATGCTTCAGTCTTCACAGTGTACTGTGGCTTGAATTCAGTGTTTGGGGGTCTGACAAACTGGGGTTTATTTACTAAAGCTGGAGAGTCCAAAATCAGACTCCCTTCTGCATAGAAACCAATCAGCTTCCAGGTTTCATTGCCAAAGCTTCATTGAACAAGCTGAGGTTAGGAGCTGATTGGTTTCTATGCAGAAGGGAGTCTGATTTTGCACTCGCTTTAGTAAATAAACCCCACTATCTCCAGCCACTAGACCCAAAAAGAACAATCTTACTTTCATCAGTCCACAAAATGTTGCGCCATTTCTCTTTAGGCCAGTCAATGTGCTCTTTGGCAAATTGTAACCTCTTCAGCACGTCTTTTTTTCAACAGTGGGACTTTGCGGGGGCTTCTTGCAGATAGCTTGGCTTCACATAGGCGTCTTCTAATTGTAACAGTACTCACAGGTAACTTTAGACCTTCTTTGATCTTTCTGGAGCTGATCGTTGGCTATTGTCCTTGCCATTTTGGCTATTCTATCCATTCGAATGGTAGTTTTTTGCTTTCTTCCACGGCTATCAGGTTTTGGTTGCCATTTTAAAGCATTTGCAATCATTTTAGCTGAGCAGCCTATCTTTTTCTGCACTTCTTTATATGTTTTTCCCTCTCCAATCAACATTTTAATCAAGGTACACTGTTCTTCTGAACAATGTCTGGAATGACCAATTTTCCTCAGAATTTTAAAGAGAAATGCACTGTAACCAGCATGTACATTTGCTGCCTTCCTTCCTTAAATAAGGGCAATAATTGCCACCTGTTTTTCAAAGAATGAATGACCTCACTAACAGAACTCCACACTGCTATTTCTTTGAACATGCCCCTTTCAATTAGTGATTCAATCACACAGGATCAACAGCATGCATGTCATGACTGTTGGATTTCTACTACTTTACTACACCTCCTAGTAAATTATTTGCCATGTAGAAATATTATTTCTACCAAAAACAGTGATTGATCAGGTTAGTGATGTCTGACTGCTATTATTGTGAACACAATTGTATATATATATTTCTCACCAGCTTCTATTTTATTTTACTCTATTTTTGTGTTATATATATATATATACACACACACACACACACACACACACACACAATCACTCGCCACTTTATTAGGAACACCTTGCTATGTTAGTACCAGGTTGGACCCCCTGTTGCCTTCAGAACTTTGTGGCACGACTTCAAAGTGTTGCAAACATTCCTCAGATGTTGGTCTATACATGATAGCATCATACAATTGATACAGATTTGTTGGCTGCACACCCATGATGCAAATCTCCTGTTCTACCACATCCCAAAGGTGCTCTATTGGATTGAGAGCAGAGGCCACTGGAGTGCAGTGAACTCATTGTCATGTTCAAGAAACCAGTTTGAGATGATTTGAGCCTTGATACATGGTGCATTATCCTGCTGGAAGTAGCCATCAGAAGATGGGTAGTAAGGAGAGAAGAAGAAGCGCCTCTAAGTGCAGCAGACCACTTTAATATATAATAAAAAGTAGGAACACTCACATGTTAATAGAGTAATAAAAGCATGTAGGGTATTGTAGTGTAGAAACACCATGTGGAACGACTGCCACTGGTGCCTGTATCATCTGCGTTTCAATGGTAGGGAGCGTGGTTCAGGAGGGAGACAGATGTAGAGCCAGCCGGCATGCAGGTATTTTTAAATGGAGGCTCGAACGCACGCTGAACTGCAATGTCGTCAGTGACCAAGATGCAATGCAACACGTTTCAGAGCATGCGCTAGCCTCTAGTGGCGGAAGCACGCTCCTTTCTCAAGCAGGGGAATTACATGGCAGAAGGACCGTTCCTTTTATAATGGCTAATGTGCCTTAATTGGCAATCAACAATTTGGAAATAAGAATTAGCATAATTGGAAACATGTGGGTTAGTGATGAGGAACATGTGGGTTTTACAAATAAAAGCATAAGTGGGGGAAGAAAACACAGTAGCAGGGGAAAATTACGATAATTGCATTTTGGTTACTGACATCATGCCTACGCCGACGTTGTGGTCCAGAGTGCGTCCCAGCCGCCATCTTTAGGAGTACCTGCATGCGGGCCCCACATCTGTCTCCCTCCTGAACCACGCTCCCTACCATTGAGACGCGGACGATACAGGCACCAGTGACAGCCATTCCACATGGTGTTTCTACACCGCAATCCCTACATGCTTTTATTACTCTATTAACATGGGAGTGTTCCTACTTTTTATTTTATATTAAAGTGGTCTGCTGCACTTAGAGGCGCTTCTTCTCTCCTTACTACACAGAGTCTGCTACAGTACTGCATGGAGCTTGCCCTGAGTGTCACACGGACCCCCCCTTATCCAAGTCACTCGGACTAATTCTAAATACTGCTAGACTTTTCGGACTTTGATCCAGTATTTGCACTGATTATCATTACTTCTATCAGAAGATGGGTACACTAAAGTCATAAAGGGATGGACATGGTAAGCAACGATAGTCAGGTAGGCCATGGCGTTTAAACTATGCACAATTGGTACTAAGATCCCCAAAGCGTGCCAAGAAAATCTCTTCCACAGCATTAAACCAACACCACCAGCTTGAACCGTTGATACAAGGCAGGATGGATCCATGCTTTTATGTTGTTTACATCAAATTCTGACCTTACCATCTGAATGTTGCAGCTGAAATGGAGACTCCTCAGACCAGGCAACATTTTTCCAATCTTCTATTTTGGTGAGTCTGTGCGAACTGTAGTCTCCGTTTCCTGTTTTAAGTTGACAGGAGTGGTATCCGGTGTGGTCTTCCGCTGCTGTAGCCCAACTGCTTCAAGGTTCGATGTGCTGTGCATTCAGAGATGGTATTCTGCATACCTTGGTTGTAACTAGTGGTCATTTGAGTTACTGTTGCCTTTCTATCATCTCAAACCAGTCTACTCATTCTCCTCTGACAGCAACAAGGCATTTTCGTCCACACAACTGCCACTCACTAAATATTTTCTCTTTTTTGGACCATTATCTGTAAACCCTAGAGATGGTAGTGTGTGAAAATTCCAGATCAGCAATTTCTGAAATACTCCAACCAGCCTGTCCTGCACCAACAACCATGACATGTTGTCACGTACCTGGGTAGTGAGCATGACGTGAAGAGGCAGACCTCTCTTACAACCCTGGCTCGAGAACTGCTGAGAGTGGGACAGCGGTTGCAGGAGCTCAGTGGGGTAAGAGGGCATGGGATCTGTCGGTGAGAGCGGTTGGATCTGTGCAAGATGGATGGATGTGGGTGCACTGTGTAGTGAGGAGCAGAGTCAGACAAGCCAGGTTTGGTATTGGACGAGACAGATCAGACATGAAAAGCAGGCAGGAGAGTAGTCGGGTCACAGGTCAGGTTCAGCAGCAGGAGGTCTATCGATCAGAAGAGTAATCCAAAGAGAGGCCAGTGGTCAGGGCAGGAGACGATCAATCAGTAGTCAGGAACAAGCTGGATTCGGCAACAGGGGGTAATCACAGAAGTCAGGAAACATAAGCAGAGGAAAAGACCATACGGCAACTAGATAACCGGAGCAGCCAGTTTAAATAGCCCGCTTGGCGCCAGCATAAGTGCCAGGCGCGCACCCGTGAGTGTGCATGCGCGAGCGCAGCCCGTCCATGCACCCGCACATCTGTTTGTCTTGCCAGAATCCTGCACGTTCACATATTCGTGCACTGTGGCGCTTTTCTTGTACAATTGGAAGGCCTTTCCTGATATTGCTCCCCCCCATGGGCAGCCACCGGATGCCCAATTGGCTCCTCTTTTGCGGGTGACTAAGAAAGAATTCCCGAATTAGGTCTGTGGCATGTACTGGTACTGTGCTGGTTCCCATGAGTTTTCCTCCGGACCATACCCCTTCCACTTAATAAGGTACTGTGTCTGACCCCTCCTTTTCTTACAGTCCACAACAGCCTCGACCTCAAATTCCTCTTCCCCCTGTCAATGTTTATAGGCTCAGGGGACCTTGACCTTCGATTAGGAAAAGGATCAGGTATTGCAGACTTCAATAGTGACACATGGAAGACTGGGTGCACTCTAAGGGATTCTGGAAGTGTTAACTCATATGAAACATTGTTAATCTTGCGTTTTACCGTAAATGGTCCCACAAATTTTGGTGCCAACTTCCTCGACGGGCATGCCATCTTAAGATTGGTTGTAGCCAGCCAGACCTGGTCTCCCGGGTGCAGAATCAGTTATCCCCTTCTTCTCTCAAAGACCCTCTTGTTGTCTTCCTGGGCTTTTGCGACCGCCTCCTGTAACAATTTGTTAGTAACAAAGAAATTTAACGTATCTTGGGCAGCAGGAACAGAAGTCTCTGGGACCAGGTTAGGTAAAAAGGTAGGGTGGAACCCGTAGTTAGCAAAACATGGTGACTGTTTAGTGGCAGAATGGCTAGCGTCGTTGTATGCGAACTCTGCCAGAGGCAAGAGTGCTACCCAGTCATCTTGGACAAAGGACGTGTAACACCGGATGTACTGCTCCAGAGTCTGGTTGGTCCGCTCAGTTTGTCCGTTTGTGGATGGTAGGCAGAGTAAAAGGACAACTCGATTTCCAGGGTTTCGCATAGTGCTCTCCAAAATCTTGTCAGAGACAATGTTCATAGGAATTCCATGGAGTTTCACGATTTCTTTAATGAAGACCCGAGCAGTCTCAGAAGCAGAGGGTGTACTCAGTGGCAAAAAATGGGTCATTTTTTAAAAACGATCCACTACCACAAAGATAGCGGTATGTCCTTGGAAGGTGGAAGTTCCACTATGAAGTCCATTGCTATCATCTTCCATGGCCTATCAGGTACCGGCAAGGTTTTAAGCAATCCCCAGGCTTTGTTTCGGGTGGTCTTGTTCCGTTTACAGATGGTGCAAGTCTTTACATATGTTTTACAGTCCTTAGCCATATCTGGCCACCAGAACGTGCGTTGCGCCAGTTCCAGCGTCTTGGAGACCCCGAAGTGACCTGCTAATGGGTGATCATGGCAGTAACCCAGGACAAGAGTTCGTGTCTCTTCGGGTACCAGAATTTGTTCCCATTACCATAAAAGCCCCTCCCTGCTCTGTACTGTGATTCCAGGTGGGCTGGATGCTCCTGCTGATGCCTGCTGTAATTGGGACAAGAGTTCAGTCTGAAGTAACTAGAAGTTTCCTGCTGGTAAGATGGTATCTGGCTTTGGAGTATATTTTGGATCCTCGAACATGCGTGAGAGCACATCAGGTTTGGTGTTTTTGGATCCTGGCCTGTAGGTAATATGGAAAACAAATCTGGAGAAAAACAGTGCCCATCTGGCCTGGCGTGGTTTGAGGCATTTAGCAGTCCTTAAATATTCCAGATTTTTGTGATCTGTGTAAATTAGAATTGGGTGTGTAGCCCCTTCCAGCAAGTATCTCCATTCCTTCAGAGCTACTTTTATTGCCAAAAGTTCCCAGGCCCCTACGTTCCTTTCAGCTGGAGAAAGTTTCCGAGAGAAGGCAACCGGATGCATCAGTTCCTTAAGGCCTTTCCTTTGTGAAAGAACTGCCCCTACTGCGTTTTCAGATGCATCTACTTCCAGGATGTACGGAAGTGAGTCCGGATGGCTTAAAATAGGGGCTGCTGTAAATAATTCCTTCAGGGTCTCAAAGGCAGCCTGCGCCTCAGAGGTCCAATGGAAACGAACCCCTAGCTTGGTGAGTTGAGTAATGGGTGAGATGAGGCTTGAAAAGTTCTTGATGAACTTTTGATAGAAGTTAGCAAAGCCAATGAAACGCTGAATTCCCTTTTTGTCTGAAGGTACCGGCCATTCCAAGATTGCTGTAATTTTTTGGGGATCCATCTCAATTCCTGCTGTAAAGATGATCAGGCCAAGAAATGGAATGCTCTGCTGCTCAAAATTACATTTCTCTGCTTTGGCGTATAGTCCGTGTTGGCGAAGTCGTCCAAGTACATTTCTAACATGTTCTCGGTGTACTTCCAGAAATGTAGAGAAGATCAGAATGTCGTCCAGGTATATTACAACAAAAACGTCCAGGTAGTCTCTAAAGACATTGATAAAGTGTTGAAAAGTAGCGGGTGCGTTCCACAATCCAAACGGCATGACCAGATATTCAGAATGACCGAAATGGGTGCGGAAAGCAGTTTTCCATTTGTCCCCTTCCAGTATGCGAACCAAGTTATATGCCCCTCTCAAGTCTAACTTGGTGAAAATAGTAGCAGTCTTGAGTCTCTGGAAAAGTTCAGGAACCAGGGGAAGGGGATAACGGTTCTTTACTGTGATCTTATTTAATTCACGGTAGTCCACCCAGGGCATCAAGGATTTGTCCTTTTCCACGAAAAATATTCCGGCTCCTGCTGGTGATGTGGAGGGACAAATGAATCCTTTTTGAAGGTTCTCATCAATATAATCCTTCAGAACGCCTAGTTCCTGTTCGGATAGGGTGAAGATTCGCACAAAGGAAATTTCAGATCCTGGGAGTAGATCGATCGGACAGTCATAGGATCGATGAGGGGGAGGAGTATCTGCTCCTCGCTTACTAAAAATGTCTAGGTAGCTATGGTAGACTGGAGGAATTATTTGAGAGAGTTCCGCATCAGAGTCCATGCACAGTAAGGTAGGTGTGGCTGAGGACATCATGGGTAAGCAGTGACTTTTGGCAGTATGCAGAGGGAAACTGGATCGACCCGGACTTCCAGTTGATTTGAGGGTCATGTGCCCATAGCCAGGGTAGGCCCAGAATAAAAGGAAATAGAGGAGAGGCGATTGCGTCTAGACGTAAGAATTCTTGATGGTCGGTTACAGTAGTCTGGATTGGCGGGGTCTCCCTGTCTACTAGTCCGGATTTAATACGAGACCCGTCAGCAAGGAAGATGTTCAGTCAGTGTTCCTTTAGCTGTAATGGGATATGCAGTTGGGCTGCAAAGTTTAGATCAATGAAGCAGCTGCAGGCCCCGGAGTCAATCGCGGTTACCTACACAGTTCTTCCGGGAAGCTGGAAGGAAATGGGTACAGCCAGGTGAGTGGAGCTAGTAGAACATGATGGAGGAACAGCAGAAGAGACAGAGATGCACTTACGCAGCTTGGCTGGACAGGAACGCACATAATGACCTGACTCTCCACAGTATAAGCAGAGGTTATGGACTCGGCGTCTTTGGCATTCCTCTGGAGTAAGTGAAGGGCGTATTAGCCCAAGTTGCATGGGTTTGGATGTATCTGTAGCTTCAGAATCCAGAGTTCTAGCAGGAGGGTTAGGCTGGACTGGGAATTTAGGTAGCATCCATGTAGGGCTAGGAGATTGGTTAGACCTTTCTAACCTGCGTTCGTGCAAGCGACGATCAATCTGGATGGCTAATGCTGCTCGGCGACCCTGTTGGAGCGCATGTAATGCTGCCTCAGCGGTGGTGGTCCGCTGTGGGTCGTCATACAGTTGGGTCATTGCATTGAAAAGCGTTGTCATGGTATTTAAGTGTGGATGGTGACTTTCTAGTAGGCGATGGGCCCAGCCCTGTGGTTCACCTTGCAGCAAGGAGATGATGAACCCCATCTTAACAGTCTCTGTGGAGAAAGTTCTTGGCTGTAGATCGAAATACAGCTGACGTGTTTCAAAATGCTCTGAACTTGCTTCGGTCCCCATTAAACCGCTCCGGAATAGGCACGCAGGGGTTCAGGTGAAGACATCGTAACAACTGTATTGGTGCGGGATTCTGTGGAATCTCTGACTCTGGCTGAAGTAGCAGGATCCGTCGGTACAGAAGCAGGTGTGGCCAAGGTTTGTATGTGTTCCTCCAAGTGTGCATACCCATCCTGCAAAGTCTTAACGGCCTGGGTGAGTGCTGCCAGGTGATGACATATCTCATCCAATGGAGAGGGTCCTCTTGCAGGCTCAGACATGGCCGTATGGTACTGTCACGTACCTGGGTAGTGAGCCTGACATGAAGAGGCAGACCTCTCGTACAACCCCAGCTCAGGAACTGCTGAGAGTGGAACAGCGGTCGCAGGAGCTCGATGGGGTAAGAGGGCCTGGGATCTGTCCGGTGAGAGTGGTTGGATCCGTGCAGGATGGATGGATGCGGGTTCACCGTGTAGCGAGGAGCAGAGTCAGACAAGCCGGGTTTGGTATTGGACGAGACAGATCAGACATGAACAGCAGGCAGGAGAGTAGTTGGGTCACAGGCCAGGTTCAGCAGCAGGAGGTCAATCGATCAGAAGCGTAATCCAAAGACAGGCCAGGGGTCAGGGCAGGGGACGATCAGTCAGGAACAAGCTGGATTCGGCAACAGGGGGTAATCACAGAAGTCAGGAAACACAAGCAGGTGAAAAGACCATACGGCAACTAGATAACCGCAGCAGCCTGTTTAAATAGTCCGCTTGGCGCCAGCATAAGTGCACGGCATGCACCCGCGAGTGTGCGAGCGCCTCTGTCCAGGCGCCCGCACATCTGTTTGTCTTGCCAGAATCCTGCGCATGCGCATATTTGCGTGCCGTGGCGCTTTTCCTGTACAATTGGAAGGCCTTTCCTGACACATGTTCAAATTCACTTAAATCCCCTTTCTGCTGCTCAGTTTGAACTTCAGCAAGTAGTCTGCACCATGTCTAGATGCCTAAATGCATTGAGTTCCTGCTAGGCGATTGGCTGATTAGCAATTTGTGTTACCAAGCAATTGAACAGGTGTACCCAATAAAGAGGCCAGTGAGTATATTTATATATGTTTACCTTTCACAGAATAATTGTTTATGGAAATCTAAACTGTTAGCCAATACACCACAAGATGGAGCTATATTTAGGAAAGTAAGGGAGCTTTGGTGGTCCGTTGCTGCCATTTATTATTGTACCAAAAGATGGTACTCAGTGTGCCATAGGACGATGTTTTAGTCTGAGAGATTAATTTTAATGAACATCCTGTGTGTTTTACTTTTGGTAGTTAACTTGTCCATATAACCCGCGATCCTCCTATGCCGCTGATGACATTTGTGATGAAACGCACGTAGGGCGGGATTGGAGATCCTGACATCACCATGCATGCTCATTCACCATCAGGATTCTGGGAATTGTAGCATGCCATGGCGTTTTTTTTCTCCCATGAGATTGTGTTTTTAACTATTTTTTAATAAATATTATTATAGTCACACTATGAGAGCTTGTTGATCCCTTCTTTATGTTCTCCCGAGTATTAAGTTAACGGTGAAGCTTCCCCATGAGCGCTGAGTATCCATCCACTTGAGGTTTGAATCAGTCTGCTGACAGAGCGTGCTTTGACTTCTCAAGGCATTGAGAGTCGCATACATTTTAGTAAGTGCATAGGCTTTTGGTGGACTAGGTGTTCCACATGTGAGAATTGAAGAGCACTATCTTTTAAAAAAGGACCACACTGGTTGATACGGATCTTTTATCTTTTTATGGACGTTTAAATGTTGGATTTTAACACTATTTCATTTAAGAATATTTTGCACTTTGATTTTAGGAGTGCGGCATTTGTTTTATGTTTTGCTATTGTACATTAAAATGAAGCACAAATTTAGTTTATAGGTTATTCGATTTTAAAAGGATAGTATTCTTGAAATGAAAACTTACAATGAAACTGCATTTGTTTTTCAGAAGACTAATTCATATACAGATTCTAATATTTCTGTTTGCATTTAGTCACAAAACGTATAACTGGAATGAGAGCGCAAAAATAAATTTGAGAAAAGGGTCTATGTCAATAGATTTTTAATTTTTTAAATTAAACAGGCCATACAAAAAACACAAAGATGTTGCATCCAACTGTTCTATATATCAGATATTTGTTCTTTAGTTTAGTTTCTTTTTCGGTTTATGTTTTTAGTCAGAAGAACTTTTCTGGCAGATTTTGAGAGCTTTACTGCAGATTTACCTGCAGCTTTCGTAGTAGTCTTAAGAATGTGATGGTTATATGCAGATTCCTGACTTTCACCATCCTCAATTCCCTGTTTTATAGAATGTCTTTTTTTATTCTTGCTTGTTGCTTTTGTGGCTTCACCGGCTTTATCAATCATTTGTTGTCTCTTCGCTGAATGCATCAGTCCTGGCTCTTGAATCTTGCTTGCAGCTGCTACTTTTCCAGTTGTCTTCCTAGCTTGCATTTTCTGAAAAAATTATTACATTTAATTATTGATATTTTAAATTCAAATTAATACAAGAGACAAAGCAGATTTACAAGACGCTTAACTTATAGAGACACATGAAACCATTCTTTATCTGACATTTTATTTGATGAATCTGTAAGTGACATTCTATACCACTTTATATGTTGCTTATCAAACTTTTCTTCCCCCAAGATAAGATAGAACATTTAATAAGAGACCAAAGCCACAACTGGGCATATATAAGACATTTCAGTTCTAATTTGCGTTATAACATTATATGCAGGCTTTAAGTGTCTTTCCTCTTTTTGCAGTTAAATTTCAGAAAACCAAAATGTATTTTTTGTTTTGTGTTCCTATTCACACAACATACCTATAGAAAAAAAAACCTATCCTTTTAATCTATCCTTAGGAGAGGGGTCAAGGAATCGGTCTGCCCTAATAGGCTGAGGATAGTTAAAATTCCTTTAATTTACATTTTAGAAACCCAACTGATAAATCTTAAAAAGTAGAACTAGAGGCAAAACGTTTTCATTTTGGAGAGAATAGAGTGAGTTATGTGCCCTGTCAGTTTTTATTTGGCTGTGTCCCAGTGGGGAAATTTCCCTTCACTCCCTGTCCCATAGACAAGGGAAGAGATCCCTCAAAAGAGAGGAATTCCTTGGTTGTCACCAGAACTAATTCCCCAAATGAAAGATCTTCCCAGTTTCTATTCTGCTGACAACCCAACAACTGGGGTTTTCTTCCACTTTCAGTGATAATATTCAGGTAAAACACGAGGGGTAAATTTTGCTGAAAGGGAACAGACAGAAATTCCAATACTTCTCTCCATCCCAAACTAGCTTCGCCTATTGTAGTGATTGTAAAGACTTATTGAAAAAAAAAAGGGCACTCTTACCTGCTCTGTGCAGTGGTTTTTGCACAGAGCAGCCCAGATCCTCCTCTTCTCGGGGGCCCCACCAGCCCAGATCCTCTTCACAGGATCCCAACCCCTTCCTCTTCTTGGTGTGCCACCATAAGAAGCAGCTTCCTATTGTGGCACACAGCCAGTGAGGAGATAGGGCCTATTCGCACTCTATGATTGGCAGCAGTGACTGCTGCTGTTGTGTCTGAGCCAATGAAGAGGGAGAGACTCGGCCCTCCTGCACACTGCTCGATCGAGATTGGGCTCAGATAAGCTTAAGGGGGGGGGGGGGGGGTATAGTCAGTGCTGGCAGAGGAAGCTGCAGTATTCAGAGGGTTTTTTCTTTACATTCATGCATAGAATGCATATAGGTAAAAAAATAAAAAAAAAAACCCTTTGCCTTTACAACCACTTTGAGACAGTGTTCAAAACTAGTTTATATCTAAATGAGATCTGCCATGGTAGCCAGGATTAATTATGGCGAACACAACTCCCCACCCACTTAAAGAACCAAACTGCTGCAAGCCATCATAAAAAAGAATCTCTGACCCTCCTGTAAATTCCATATATTACAGTACAGTACAGGACACAGGCAGATTATTCATACACCAAAGGGTATAGGCCTGTACCTTCAGGTGATTTGACACGGTCAAAGCTTTAGGGACACCCCCCCCCCCCCCCAGGGTCGTGTAAGCCAACCCACTCTGCGAGCCCCCAGTTTTGTAGCACACAATGCTACATAAACCAGGGAATGGAAGGGAGGGTGTACTCCAAGACAATTTACAAAAAGGTACATCAAACTTTATCTTATCTTGACTGTACCGTACAGAACACAGGCAGATTATGCATGCACTATGGGACATCCCTAAACACTGAATATGAAATGGAGGCAACAATAAGGCCAAAATAACTGTGCCAACGAGCCCAAACAACAAGGGTCAGAAGTCCCAAATCAGAGTGCCACCGTGGGACCTTTGCAGCCAAAAGCTACATCAGCAGAAAATGGGATGTCTACCTAATAAAACTTAGAAACATTATGATAGAAGACCAGGTGGAGGCCTTACATAACTGGGCGGCACATTCTCAAGGAGGAATCTCCTTCTGGCCTCTAAGCTCTTGCAATCAGATTGCATATTCACCATATGTGTGATGGTGGATGTTGAAGCATGGAATCCCTTACAAGGCCCCTAGGCAGCACAATCAGTATTTTCAGGGCAAAAGCCTTGAGCTATAACGGCCCTAATCACATCCAGGCAATGTAGACACTTTCTTTGGATGCTGAGGAGCAGGGAATAAAGATGTGGTAGGATAATGTCCTCATTGAGGTGCAACATTGAACCACCTTTGGGAGGAAAGATAACCTTGGGCATGAGACAAACTTATTGTGAAGGAATGGCATTGTACAGGAAAGGGCTGCCAGTTTAGAAAACGCATCTGACAGATAATGATGGCGAACAAAAAGGCTACATTGTAAGATCCACTAGGGGATTATTACGGATAAGTTCAAAAGATGATTTCTGCAGGGCAGAAAAAAAGTTGAGATCCCAAGGAAGTACAGGGTGCTGTAAGGGGGGCTAATACAAGATGCCCCTTGAAGAAAGGTGTAAGGCCAAGACTGAGCCTTTGAAAGTGTTCAAGACCAAAACCTGATAAGGAGATTTTTGTAGGAAGGCCAGAATGTCAGGCAGAAAGTAATGTCTGGAATTAAAGTGCCTGTATTAACACAAGGCAAAAAAGGATTTCCAGGTGTGACGAGAGATTCTTCTGGAAGTGATCTTTCTTTAGCAAGATAGGAATCAGACTCAGAAACCCCTCCATCCTTTAAAGATCTGCACTTTAACAGACATTCTGTTAAAGCCAGACTGAGAAGCAGAATCACCATTTTCTTATCGATCTATTTTCTTGAGCAGAAGTAGTAGGATTCGCACTGGAGGAAGGCATAATTTAACCTGAACTGGGATCAGGGGTTTACCAAAGTACTGGAGGCTACAGGAGCCCTGGTTCTGACAACAGAGGTAGTTGTTGAATCTGGAAGTTAGGATGTCCACATATGTAAACTCCCATTTTTGGCATATTAGATTGAAGGCATCAGGATGAAGTGCCCATTCCCTGTGATCCAGTCGACTGAGGTAATCTGCTTTCCACTCTGTCTCCTGGGAACAGTGAGCTTATGTCCATGAGATTATCTGGTTTGCTTCTTTCAAAGCAGCCAGAGCCCTGGCTGCCTCATTTTTTTGTAATTCCTTTATTTATGGCATTTTATTGTTAAGGCATAATGGCCAGAGAAAAATAAAACAACATAGAAATGTCAAATGATTACAAAATAAATGGTGATATACAGGTCAAGAAGACCAAACATCAATGGTATATAGGACAAAGTAGGCAGGAACATAAAGCGGTACTAAAGTGGACCCTAGCAGCAGAAAAAATAATGGTACACAGACAAATATACAATTGGACAGGTCACAATAACATCCAGACCTTCCCGGTTTACAGAGCCGGGGAGAGGAAGCACCAAAAAAGGCCCCAGGAACAAACTCAAATAACAATTCAAATACAAAGTATCCCTGTCAATTAGAAATTAACACTGGGAATTGCGGTTGCATAAAGGAGAAGTCTAGAAGCTCTACTGCATGCTGGACAGACTGCAAGCAATCACCCTGGGAAACCTCTGTTACATACCTGAGTCCCACTCCGTGTACCTTTATATAATACGCCCCCTCTTCTCCTTATCTTATTACTATCCTCTGTTCCCAAATCTCATTTCTTTACCCCTCTGCTCCACCCCAAAACTTGTACATCTCCCCCTCATTGCTATCATCTTCCTACTATTGCTCTCTTCACTTCCCCAAAATGACTCTTCCACTCCTCCTCATTTTCCTCTCCTCCGTTCCCAAAATCCATTCACTATATCCCTCTGCTCCTTCCAAACAATTGTATATTGTGTCCTCAGTGCTTCCGTCACCCCTCTACGGCACCCACCACCTCCTCCTATTACTCCACTCTCCCACTGACCCGAACCTAGTAGTTTCTCACGCTCCTGCACATCCCGCTCCCATGCCACCTTTCTCACCCTTCTCCTCCTCCTAGCCGCGGGGGACATCTCCCCGAATCCTGGCCCTCCACCACCTCCCTCACCCGCACAACACCCTTCTGCCTTCACCCCCGCAACTTAATATCTGTCCCCCTGCTCCCTAAAATCTCCCCCCCGTTTTCATGTGCACTCCTGAACGCCCGATCGGTGTGCAACAAGCTTACTGCCATCCACGACCTCTTTGTTTCCCGCTCCCTCAACCTCCTAGCGATCACGGAAAACTGGATCCAGCCCACTCACCTAGACCTGACGGTCGTAAAGGTGGTGGGGTTGGTCTGCTCCTGTCACCGCAGAGCACCTTCTGAGTCCTCCCAAACCCCCCTCCCTATCCTTCTCCTCCTTCGAGGCCCACTGCGTCCGACTATTCTCCCCAACCCCCCTGAAGATTGCTGTGATATACCAGCCTCCTGGATCCATATCCCGCTTCCTGGAAGACTTTTCCTCCTGGCTACCCTTCTTCCTCTCCTCTGAGCTACCCACCATCATCCTTGGGGATTTCAACATCCCTGTCAACCTCGACAACCGGGACACATCCCATCTCCTCCACTTAACCTCCTCCTTTGCACTTGCACAGTACATACAATCCACCACCCACTCCAACGGTAATATTCTTGATCTTGTCTTCTCCAACCGCTGCGCTCCCCACAACCTCACTAACACCCCCCTCCCTCTCTCTGACCACAACCTGATTACCTTCTCTATCTCCTCGTCCTCCAACGCCTACCCCTCCAAATGTCACACTACGACCAGCCGTAACCTCCGCAACCTTAACCCTGCCCCCCTCCATCAACGCCATGACCGCATCCTCCCCCTGTCCTGCCCCGACTTGGCCATGACTGCCTACAACAATGCGCTGTCAACAGCCCTTGACTCACTAGCGCCTTTAACCACACGCAACATCAGACCCCGACCGCTCCAGCCCTGGCAGACTGATCACACCAAAACCCTCAAACGACACAGTCGTGCCCTGGAGCGACTATGGCGCAAAACAAAATCCCAACAAGCCTTCACCCGCTACAAATCTGCCCTCCGCACCTACAACTCCTCCCTCCACACAGCCAAACAAGCCTACTTCCTGACCCTCATCAAGACCCTCTCCTCCAATCCTCGCCGACTCTTCTCCACCTTCAACTCTCTACTCTCTCCACCCCCACCTCCACCCAGCACCTCACTCACTGCCCTTGAGATTGCCAATCACTTCAAAAACAAGATTGACACAATTCGCAAGGACATTGCCGCAACTCACACGCCCTCTCAACCCGTCCCCTCTCACACAGCTACCCCCTCATCCCTCCTCCCCCTCGACATAACCTGCAGGGACTTCGTCGCTGCTCAAACTCCCTCCAACCCCGTTCCCCCTCACTCAGCTACCCCCTCATCACCCCTCTCCCACGGCCCCACCATTGCTCTCACTTTCACCCCACCCTACATTCCTCATACTGAAGCTCCCTCAACACTCCACACCTTTGACCTTACCACCATCGAGGAAGTCTCCAAGATCCTCTCTGATGCCCGCCTCACCACCTGCCCCCTCAACCCTATCCCTTCACAACTCCTACGACCTCCCTCCCCCTCCATCCTACACTCCCTCACCCACATCTTCAATCTCTCCTCAGGCACTTTCCCCTCCCCTCTGAAACATGCACACATCACCCCCATACTTAAAAAGCCCTCCCTGGACCCCAATGACCCGAACAACCTCAGACCCATCTCCTTGCTCCCATTTACATCTAAACTCCTCGAGCGCCTCGTCTACACCCGCCTATGCTCTCACCTCAACGACAACCACCTCCTCGATCCCCTACAGTCTGGCTTCCGTCCCCTACACTCCACCGAAACCGCCTTACTCAAACTCTCCAACGACCTTGTAACCGCCAAAGCTAATGGCCACTATTCAGTGCTCCTACTCCTTGACCTCTCTGCAGCCTTCGACACAGTTCGACCACCTCCTCCTCCTCAAAAAACTACACTCCCTCGGCCTCAGAGATTCTGCTCTCTCCTGGCTCTCATCCTACCTGTCACAACGCTCTTTCAGCGTTTCCTATAATGCTACCACCTCCCCCTTTCTGTTGGGGTCCCTCAAGGCTCTGTCCTTGGGTCCCTTCTCTTCTCCATCTACACCTCCTCCCTTGGCCAACTCATACACTCTCATGGCTTCAACTATCACCTCTATGCCGACGACACACAAATCTATCTCTCAACCCCCCACCTCACCCCCTCGGTCTCTGCCCGAATCACACACCTACTGAGCGACATATCAGATTGGATGTTGCTCCACTTCCTTAAACTGAATCTCTCCAAAACCGAGTTTCTTGTCTTCCCCCCAGCCTGGACCCCACCCCCCATTGACTTCTCCATCACATCCAACAACGCCAATACCAAACCCGCCCTGCAGGCCAGAGTACTTGGTGTCATTCTGGACTCCAACCTATCCTTCCAGCCTCAAGTCCAATCTTTAACAAACTCGTGCAGACTCCACCTCCGCAACATCGCCAAAATACGCACGTTCCTAACCCCAGAAACCACTAAACAGCTCATCCACTCCCTCATCGTATCACGACTTGACTACTGCAACTCCCTCCTCACTGGCCTGCCTCGCTGCTGGCTATCCCCGCTTCAGTCGATCCTGAATACGGCTGCCAGACTCATTCACCTTTCCAACCGCTCCATTTCCGCCACCCCCCTCTGCCAATCCCTCCACTGGCTTCCGATTGCGCAACGGATCAAATTCAAAATCCTAACATTGACATACAAAGCCGTCCACCATACTGCCCCGAACTACATCACTGACCTAATATCCAAGTACCGCCCAGCACGCACACTCCGCTCCTCACAAGACCTCCTTCTCTCTAGTTCCCTGGTCTCCTCCTCCCATGCCCGCCTCCAGGACTTCTCCAGGGTGTCACCCATCCTCTGGAACTCCCTGCCCCAACCCATCAGATTATCACCTACTCTCCTCTCCTTTAGGCGCACCCTGAAAACCCATCTCTTCAGGGAAGCCTACCCCCTGCTAACTTGACCGACCTCCTCCACCCTTCCTACCACTCCATCCCCCACAGCTATCTCCTCCTGTACCACTATCCCCTCCCTCCTAGATTGTAAGCTCCAAAGAGCAGGGCCCTCAATCCCCTCATGTTTTGCATTGTATTGGTATTGTTCGGTCACATGTTCTGTCCCCCTTTGTAATGTACAGCGCTGAGCGAACTATTGGCGCTTTATAAATACTGTATAATAATAATAATAATAATGTCTAAGAAACAGAGAGAGAAGGAAAAGGAAGGAAAAAAAACAAAACAAAAAACACCACCCCGACGAAAAAGGACCAAAAAGGGGGGGGGGGGGATCATGAAAAAAGAACAGGGTAAGAGAGCAGCCCTACCACTCAAAGGCCCAGACAGACCCCAAACCAACCAGACAGTGGCCATGTCAGGCCCACACGAGCCAAATCAAGAGGATGCCCGAAGATGAGCATCGGTGTAGACAAAATATTGCCAGGGCCTACAGGTATCTGCAAACACCTCTCCATGGTCATTCAGAGAGGCTGTGAGATCCTCCATATCGCACAGCTCGTTGACCTTAGAGAACCAAAGGGACCTCGTGGGTGCACAGACCTCCAACACAGAGGGATACAAGCCTTGGCCGAATTCAACAGTTGAATCATCAAGGAAACCTTATATTTTTGATAGGACGATCAGCAAGCATGCACGGGTCACGTCAACACTCGTCAGACCCCTGATGGTATCAGCTACCATATGCCAAAAAGTTTGGATCTTAGAGCAAGTCTAGAAGATGTGAAACATCGTATCACGCTCAAACCCACATCGCCAGCATAGATCCGAAACCTGCGGGAAAATACGGTGAAGGCTCATAGGGACCCTATACCATCGGGTCATAATCTTATAACTGGTTTCCTAAACCCTGGATGCAATGGAAGACTTCTGTGCGAAATGTAGGATCTTCATTTTCTGCATTTTCGTGAGGCTAAGACCTAAATCAGCTTCCCAGTGAGCGAGAAAGGAAGGTTGAAAATTATGTTGTGGATTGATCAAGGCAGAAGAATAGAAAGACGATGCCTAATGGGCTCTCTATGACAAAATGTTTTCCATAAGCATAAGATGACGGCTGATCCCCTGAGAATGAGAACATTTTCGAAGGAAAGTACAGAGTTAAAGGCTATGCTAGAAGGCCAACGGAGGATCCGCAGCCATCGAGAAAGCGAAAGGAGCAAGATTACCATTCGCATCCAAGAAATAAAAAAAATGCGAATGCCCCGAGGCCTCCAAGCGGTGGAACTGTGGGTCCTCCAAACCCGGAGAAAATTCAGGGTTTCCCAAAACGGGGAGCATAGGAGAGGGCAGCGGGGAGTGGGAGGAGTTACGGAAAGTTTCGCAGGACACCAGCAAAGACTACACCCTACCCGTCCAACAAAGTTCTAGGCAGTTTCGATAGAATCCAGAGCTAGCTTCTGGCGGTGCCCCCCGAATGCTCCAACTCCATAGCCACCCAGAGTTTCGTCTCCGCATGACAGTGCCAGTCCACCAGTCGCGTCAGGTGAACTGCTCTGTAACATGCGCGGACATCTGGGAGACCACACCACCTAGGCATTCAGGTAGATGTAAGAGCCAAAATTGCAGACGAGGTTTCCGATGAGACCAAAGTCTCAGAAGAGAGCGTGTATTTTCTTAAAAAAGAGGGGAGTCCTGGAGGATGTAGAGGATCTGGGGCAGCAAGGTCATTTTGAGGGCACTACACTGTCCAAACAATGTAAGAGCAAGAGAATGCCAGAGCAATAAATCTTTTTTCATACAGTGTAGAAGAGGTTCAAAGTTGGCCAGCAGAGTCAGGAGTAATATGCACCCCAAGATAACAGACTCAGATGTCCAGCGAAAGGGGAACATAGTAGTGATATTGAGGGCAGCAATTTGGAAAAGTTAATCTGAAAGAAGGACAGAGCCGAAGACACGGAAAGCATCTACCAGGGCTGGCAGAGAGGTAAGCGGGTCAGTTAAAAAAAAAAAAAAAAATCAACTAGTCTGCAAAAGCAGCCACCACCTTATGAGCCCCGGAGGGCTTGAGAAGGCCATGAATATTTGGGTCTCTCCGAATCCAATGAAAGCACGAAAATCAATGGAGAAAGGGGGCAGCCCTGCAGAGTGCCATTTGTTATGTCAAAAACGTTTCACTGACCTTAACGGCCGCAGAAGGGCAAGAGTAAAGAGAGGTGATCCAAGACAGCATTGCTGGTCCAAGGCCAATATGATGCAAAGTGGTCATAATAAACTGCCAACTGACCCTGTCGAAGGCCTTCTCCGCATCCGTAGAAAGCAGAAGGGGGCAGCAAATGGTTCTGGCAGTATGGATAAGGTTAAGGACTCTCGTGGTGTTGTCTCAGTTCCCGTAGAGGAACACACCCAGCCTGATCCCGGTGAATGAGAGATGATAAATGTGGTAACAACCTGTTCGACAGAATCCTGGCAAATAATTTCAGATCCGAATTCAGCAGAGAAATCGGCCTGTAATTCCCACATCTGGAAGGGTCTTTGCCCTCTTTAGGTATCAGAGAAATGTACGCCCTGAGGGTATCACGAGGCAAAGGGTGTCTCTGGACAATGAAATTGAGAGCCGAGATTAAGTGGGGAGAGGGGTAAATCCATCAGGCCCAAGAGCCTTCTTGGGCTTCGACTGAGCCAAGGCCACTCCAAGTTCCTCCGAGGTGATAGGGTCTTCCAACTCTGCACAAATCTCCGGGGTTAGAGACGGCATACCCGAGGCCGAGCTATAGGAGAGAGGGGAAGGTGCCCACTGTGAGGGGGAGACACTTACTGGAGAATGGCCTAAATTGTAGAGATCACGATAATATCTATGAAATTTAGCTACCATATTGGCTGACTTAGTCAATTTCTGATCCAAAGAATTTTGAATATGCAGAATGTAGGTTCGGGGGCCCCTAAGAGCCCTCGCCAGCAAAGTGCCCAGTTTATTTGAAAATTCATACATAGAGCCACGGGCCCAGGACAATTTTTTTTTGGTCTTGAGATAGAGAACGGATCGCAAGTCCTCGAACTCTGGAGCGTTCTAGATAGGTGGCCCGCGCCAAAGACACTTTATGGGAGCGCTCCAACCTGCCAAGGTCTTGCAGAAGGCAGTCAATCTGATGAGAATGCTCTCGTTTGAGATGTGCCCCTACCCGAATCAAAAGGCCCCAAATCACTGGCTTGTGGGCCTCCCAAACCACGAGGGGGTTGGCCACCGAATCATTATTAGTCACAAAGTACTCCACTAGAGCTGTTCGCAAGGCATTACAGGTATCTGGGGACTTTAGGAGGGTATCATTCAATCTCCAAGAGAGGGGGCCTCGGATTGATGAGTCCAGCTGAAAGGTAAGATGGACTGGGGCATGGTCCGAGAAGGAGATAACATCAATTTGCGAGGTGAGCACCGCAGGGAGGGCTGAGAGTGAGATCAAAGATAGTCGAGACTGGAATAGGTATTCACCACAGGTGAGAAGAGAGAGTAGTCACGACCCTGGGGATTCAATAGACACCACGGGTCAACTAAGCATAGGAGCTGTAAATCACCCTTCAAACGTCAGAGATGAGCATAGGAAAGAAGAGAGGAGCCCCGAGAAACATCCAACAAGGAACCCATTGCAAAATTAAGACCCCCACCCAAAATCAAGGTCCTCTCGGCAAAGCCCAGGAGAGTGGGCAGCAGAGCATGCAAAAATTGTACCTGGTCCACATTAGGAAAATAAACGTTGGTGAAGGTATATTGCACTTCCTGAATCATTCCCTTAAGCAACAGATACCGGCCAAGCGGGTCCGAGACACAAGACAACGGCACTGCACTGTCGATCAAAATACTAACACCTTTGCATTTGGAAATGGGGGAGGAACTGTGATACACTCATGGAAAAAATCTTGATTAGTTAATTTCAGAATATGATCACATTTGAAGTGTTTCCCGTAAAAAGGCAATTTGAGTCTTACTTTTTTTTTTAGGTCAGCCAGCAGCCGTGATTGCTTTTCTGGGGTGTTGAGACCCCGAGTATTTAGAGTAGTTATCTTCAAGGAACCCATGATGGAAGGAGGCCAGGAGAAACCGCTAAACAAGGAGAGGCCCAAGATGGGGCCCCCGTGTGTGAGAGAAACTCACGAAAAAAAAAAAAAAAAAGGTGGGGGTGAGAAGGGAAAGTGGGGAAGAGAAAGGGTAAAGAAGGGAAGTACAATGAGAAATATCTACAAAAGTGGACAAACTGAAGTCCCTGGGAGGAGAGTGGAGCACCTCCACAAGGATTAGCCCTATAGGGAGTCAGAACAAAACAGCAGGTGGGAGAGGCCAGAAGAGAAAAGATAAGTCAGAAAATGCACACAAAAGATGTGAGAGGGAGTTGCACGAACAAGGGACAAAAAATACCAACATAACATACACAGATAAGAGAATTTCCCCCCAGGATCCACTGAAGAGCAACACCGGGAAACCAAATATATGTCCCCCTAGCACCATCGGAGTGGAGGAGAGGATACCCCCAATCCGCCCGGAAAATTTGGGCGGGGGAGAATCCCAAACCAGGGGCAGCCAGTCCCCAATGGCAGCCACCCTCAAGGGTGCAAGGGGACCGGAAAACCATAAGATGCACCCCCATCCTCCAGGCAAACAGCAGATAACAATATGCAGGGGCATGTGAGACAATAATGAAAAAAGGTAGCAGCAGAATATCAAATACCAACAGTGTGACCCACATAGATGGCCATGAGGAGGGTCCCACCCCCTTCCGCCCCCCGGAGGCATCCCCCACACCGAGAGGCGAAGAGGAGGCCGACCAATCAACCCCCGCACAGCCTGGAGAGAAAATACCAGCAAAATAACAAACTAACAGAACCAGGCCAGCGGGGCAAGGAGGGGAGCGGGGAGAAGGGAGCCGCCCCCCCCTAACCAAAAAACAAAGCTCCAGATGTCAGTAAGAAACTTAGGTTACAGTAGCGACCCCTCCAACACCTGGAGCCATCAAAAACAGAGGTCACCACCCTAGATGCAAAAATCAGGCATCCAAGTCAAAAACAAAAAAATGTATAGAAAAAGAGTCGCCCCACATTCAGGAGGGAAACACAAAGCCCCCGATACAATGAGACCCAGACTGTAACAAGTAAAAGGGCCAGTCAATCTTCGGCAGCAGCAGCTGTAGGCCTAGGGGGTCTCCTCCGGACAGAGTCTTGGCTTGAAGCTCTGGACCGAGGCCTCCAGAGCCTCTGTGGCCACAGAATAGAAGCAGGTGAAGCATCTGGATGCAATAGAGTCCAGCCAGTTTGGCACCTCAACAGCAGACTTGCCCAGGCGGTCAGTGCGGGTAATTGGTCCAGAGAGTGGAGAGGAAACTCAGCTCCTTCTTTACGGATGATGAGATGAAATGGATGGCCCCAGCGGTACGTTGCCACAGCCTCACGAATTACCTCCAAGGGCTGCAGCATCCCCCGAATCATACAGGTTTGCCTAGAGAGGTAAGGGTAAATATGAATCATGGCTCCTTCAAAGTCAATTGGCCAGTCGGTCCAAGTGCAGCGTAATATTTCTTCCTTTATCGTGTAAACGTGAACCTGGCAGAGAACGTCTCTGGGAGGCAAAAGAGAGGAATTAGCAGTAGAAGACTAGCGGGGTCCCAGGACCCGGTGCACCCGATCAAGCTCCAGTTCAGCTGTGGGGGGTTTTCCAAATAGTTGATTGAGGATGGCGGTTACAGTAGCATGTAGATTCACCCCCGCGGTGGCCTCAGTGATCCCCCGAAGACGGAGGTTATTGCGGCGATTACGGTTTTCCCCATCATCAAAACAAAGATGAACATCTATGAGATGGCATCTGAAGGCCTGTTGGTCAGCCTCAATGGCAGATAACCTAGCTTCAGTAGTGATGGAGGAACCCTCCAGATCAGATACCCACTCCTTCAGATGTTTAGCTGGAGAGGTCTTAAATGGAATTTGGCCAAATGTTACTGCCTCAAAAGGAGTCTACTATTAGGCCTAGAACTCTCAAAAGATAAGTGTGAGAGGTCTAACTGATATCGGTTTTGGGGCATGTGGTCTTAAATGAAGAACTTTTTCTGGGAGAAAGACTTTTGCTGGGGGTGCATCCAGGATCAGAGAGTTTAAAGCAAGTCATTGGATTAATTGATTTTATTTCCTTCCACCATGAGTGGAAGGAAAGCAGATTGCTCAATTCCACTGACTGTTGATGGGGGAATGCCTCCTGCAGCATTATTGCATTCTGCCGGCAGGGAGATTTCCCCGCCGGCAGAATACAAATGATTACTGCTAGTGGGTATAGCCACATGCAGTAATTGCATATTAAAAAAAAAAAATGACTTGGGTACAACCAGCCTGCCCATAGATGGATCTAGTCTTGGCTGGTCTCTCCTGAACCAGCAAAGATTAGATCCATTTATTTCCGGCTTTAGAAATGGGTGGAGAGCAGATTTTTTTTAAAACTGATAACCCAACCAAAAGGCCCAAAGTGCACTACTAGGTGAGCAAATGCAGATAGTGTAGCTGATGCTGGAATGCTGACCTGGACCAAAGAACTTGCCTGTAGTGTAACAAACGTCATTATGTGGAGGATATCAAGGACAGCAGCAAACTTCCAGATAATTTACAGCCTTTGGCTCATTGGACAGAGAACTATGCAAGGGGCATCAGTATAAGTGTTGCATGTGAGTGGTATAAAATGCGAGGGCCAGCTATGGTGGCGCTCTTCTTCCTGAAGCCCAGCTAAGATATAGAACTTTGAGGACGGACTTGCATAACGTATCACCTCTGTTCTTATGTTTCTAAATACCCTGTAATATTCTCTATTTTAGTTTTGTGTTAGTGTTTTTACTTTCTTTGTAAATAAATAAGAACAAAGAAAGAATGGCGCAGGGAAATCACAATATACCAAGGTTTTTATACACAAGTCCATAAATAAAATAGCCCATAATGTCCATAAAAGAGTAAACGCCATGTTAGCGGCAGCTCCCCATGGAGTGAAGCAGATCTCTGTAGAAACAAAAAGGAAAAGACAGGGGGACCCAGCCAGTTGTTGCAGGTAAAAAACTGGTTTAATGGAGAAAAACAGCTGAATGGCTACTCACAAAGGTAATAAAAGGGTAGGCATCAGGGCCAGATGGATTTCCCCTTTCACTTCGTGTGTGTGTGTGTGTGTGTATGTGTATATATATATATCTATATATATATATATATATATATATATATATATATATCTATATATATATATATATATATATATCTATATCTATCTATAGATAGATAGATATATATATAGATATATATATAGATAGATATATATATACACACACACACACACACACACACACAGAACCCCAAAAAATTGTGTCTGCATGTTGTACGAATTGCAGTTTTGTGCTTATTCTTGATTTTTTGGTTTTACATTTACACTGCATATTATTTTGGAATGCGCTCTCTCTCTCTCTCTCTCTCTATAAAATGATACTTCCACTTATGAATTATTACCAAAGGATCCACTATTAGCATATAAACGTGATTTAAAGATTATATAGAATGGTTATGAAAATGGGGTTATAAATAAAAAGAGAAGGATTTTTTGTGTCCCTCAGTACCAAAATTACCAGTTTTTTTTTTTGCATCTTACCTAAAATTCACAAAGATCTGGTTAAACCTCCAGGGAGGCCAATAGTGAGCGGTATAGGCTCCCTTTGCTCTAAAGTGGGAGAATTTATCTTTTATTTTCTATGGTCACTAACTCCAGCATATCTGCGTGACACCAAGCAGGTTTTAAATGAGGTTAAATATATATCCATAACTCCCAACACCTTCCTAGTGACTGCTGACGTTGCGTCACTTTATAGTAATATTGCACATAGAGATGTCATGGAGGCGGCAGAATTTTATTTAAGCATGAATAGCACTTTACCACCACCCCAGATTAACTTTATTTTGAAATTGTTACAATTTGCCATGAGTAAGAACTACTTTTGGTTTGACAAGAAATATTACCTACAGACCAAAGGTGTTGCCATGGGGGCAAAATTTGCCCTTAGCCTCGCCAAATTATTCATGGCACACTAAGAAGAAGAATTAATATCTTCTAGAGACTGGCCGTAACTTGTATTTTACAAGAGGTATATTGATGACATTTTCCTTTTATGGAAGAGGGAGGAGCAAGCTTTATTAAAACATTTTTGGCTCACTGAATCATAACAATCTCAATATAGACCTTTCATACGTGTATAGTACCCAAGAAATACATTTTTTGGTCTCACACTGAAGAACCATAATGGTAGGATTATTAAAAAGTCCTTTTTAAAAAAAAAAACTGACCGTAAAAGTTTTATACCGATTGGAAGTTGCCACCATCCATTATGGTTGGCAAATATACCTAGGGGTCAGTTTTTAAGGATTAGAAGAAATTGTACTGATGTAGATACCTACCATACTCAAGCTCAGATCCTCAAACAAAGGTTTCTGGAAAAAGGGTACAATGAACATACTATGAATTAAACAATAGATCTGGTAGTAGGAACCAACAGAACGGATATACTCAAAAGACAAAGAAAGAAATGGGCAGGTTCGGGTATGCCCTTTTGTTACTACCTTTTCTACACAGTACAGGGCTATTAGTAGGATTATTAATAAAAATTGGGGAGTGCTTAAAATGGACCCTGTCTTATCTCAGATTCTACCAGACAGACCAAACGTTTTTAGGAAAGCTACAGCCCTTAGACACCATTTAGCTCCCAATGTGATTAATGCGCCTGAACACATTTCCTTGCTTGCTGACCTTAAAGGCTACCATCCTTGCAATAAATGTGTCATTTGTAAGTGTAACAACAACAGGAAATCCAAATTAACTAGGTTTACTTCACAAAAAACTGGGAGATCCTAGAACATTGACAAATTTATCCCATGTAATAGTAGGTACGCTGTTTATTTACTTGAATGTCCCTGTAAGTTGCATATATAGGGCGTACAACTAGAAGATTGTGAGATTGACATTATATACATGTTCCCGGAGTCTAACGAGGTTTTAAGGAACATGCATTGTCAAATCACTATAGACGTGTTCACAATAAGGATCCATCATCGCTTAAATTCATTGGTATAGACATGGTGACACCACACTGGAGAGGTACACATAAAAGGAGAGCTGTCTCGCAATTCGAGACAAAGTGGATATATGAACTATGCACTTTGCATCCTCATGGTAATAACGTCGAGTTAGATATAAATTGTTTTATCGACAATAGATCTGGATCAATACAATAGATCAACACCTCCCCCAGCTTACCATTCATCACTTTTCCATAATAGATGGAAGATATACCCCCCTTTTGTATGTTTTTGTGCGTTTCACATTTTATTGTTTTTTCGGAGATCATAATTTTATACAAATTTCTGCCATTTCATGCCTATCTGATTCTATAATATACTTACGTCTTCTAGTAATATATAGTTTACGGCATGATATTACACAATTTTGTTTACTCTCTTTTTGTCCATGCCCATTTGATTCTATATAATTTTATTGAGGTGGTTATATTTTTTATGGTAACAATTCAGACACCGTTGCTTTGGTCTATATTATCATGTATTATATATTTTACCATAAAGGTACTCTTTATGCCTTTTTACACTCTCTTGGATTCTTCTATCATTTTAGTGAGAGTTTTATTGTTATTTTTATATTTTATATTGGGATAGGTGTTTACTAATTTTTCCATGGTTTTTATTTTTTGCTTTATATATACTCACCAGTCTTAACCAGACAGTGTTAGGTATACATTTTTTATATATTTTTTTATAAGATACATTATGTTTTCCTGGTAATATAACTGCACCTTACGTTCAGTGCTAGTTTGATAATGATAAATAGTTTAAGAGCCTCTCCGGTGTCTTATACACTGGCATATAAATCAATAACAAACCGCTGATCCCCTTGTTGAGTATTTACGTATTCCTCTGAAGGACATAGGATCACACGTAGTGTTCTTCAAAAAACCTATGGAAAAATGGTGCCCGTTCGCGCGCGTGCGCACAAGTCTAGATCTTCTCCACGATGGCGCCGGCAGAATGCACATGCGCCATCTACGATATATATTCAGATGGCGCACGGCATAACTAGCATCCCCTCTGAAGAAGTGGGTGCACACGAAACGCGTTAGAAAGCGCGTTAGGCGCTGGTTACGCCGTGACGTCACGCCGTCAGAGCCTCGTGGAGGTTCGGCGGCCATCTTGGAACCTGGACGGTTAGTCCTACATTGCTGTTTTTCCTACATGAATCTGATACATCAATTTTATATTTATTTTATTCTTGAAATATGAGATATCATCCCTTAATAAATACTATATAGCATACTACACTATGGGCATCCTCGTTTAACTCCCTGGCGGAGTAAATTCGTTTGCAGAAGCCCATTCAAGATCACAGGTCCAATCCAGTACCCAGAGAGGGGATCTCCTGTACATCTAGGAAGCTGCACCCACCTAACCCTGTAGGGGACCTCTGGCTGACTTAGATCATCGTAAAGCCCTGGAATTATCTGGTGCCGCTTACCCTTCAGAGGGAGGATTACCTACCATCTGATCTACCCTGATCTCCTTAAGAGGAGATCTTGACCTATATTTATATGCGCATCTGGTGAGTGCGCAATTTTACTATTACCATTTGCACAAGCATACCTTTGAAGCAGGCACCTTCAGAGTACTATTGTCACTTTTGGAACATTTATCTTTATATATTTTATAATCATTTATCCATGGACTTTATTATATTTATCGTTAAGGCACCTTAAAAGATATTTACTTTTTAGCGCTGCACTGTATTGTATTATTTTGTTTTAAGGGTTTATTTGGTTACCTAATGTGCATAGCTGCTCCCTTTACTGTGCTCACATACCCATATACCTTGAGAGGCAAGATATATAGATCTATATTTATGTTTTAACTAGGGAGGAAAACCACCCCCGATTTATGTTCAGATAGGCATCTTGGATGTCGAAGGATGCCATATAATCCTCTTGCTCAGTGAGGGAACTACACCCCCTTGCAAATTCCATGCAAAATTTTGAAATCTGAAGGTATTTGTTGAGGGTTCTCAAGTCCAAAATGGGACAAAAACCTCAGCTGGGCTTTAGTACTATAAACAGGTTTGAGTAGAATTCTATGAACCTGACTTGTGGTGGTACTGGCACAATGAGTTAAGAGATGGTTAATAGCATTCTGCAAACCTGTCATTGGAAAGTTTTAGGTTGATTTGGGGAGAAAAAAAAAAGCGGTCAGATTGTAGGGTAAAAATCTGAATTCTATTTGTACTCTTTTGAAGCCAAAGTCTGGGATGTCCGATTCAGAGACAGGCAAATTGTGGCAGACTACAAAAAAAAAAAATAAACATAATGCACATCCCATACATTCCCCACTGCCCGCCCCCACCCAAAAACCACCCCCCACCCCCAAAGGAAACCCCCCCAGAAGGTACAGCCCCACAACAAACTCCCGCCACCTTCACCCCCCTAGGAAACCCCCAACCCCTAGAGCAGATTCCTCCTCCCCCTCCCCCCACACATACACCCTTCCCAATCTCAGAAAGAGATGCAGGTGGTAAGGGCCAGCCCTCCACACCTCTGCCTGTTCTCCCTCACTGTGCAGATGGAACATTCCTGCTGTGATGAAGCTGTAAACAATATAATACGTAAGCAAATGCCAATTCCTGCTATAGAAATGCTGTAAACCAGATCTCAAAAAGCCAGCAATGATATCAGTTCCACAAAGTATTCCAATGGAGAAAAACAGCCTACATGTTTCACCCCTCCCACTAACCAGGGCTTCTTCAGGGAGTAGATTGTACCACTTCCAGGACAGACTGTATAGCTGTTGGGGATGTCTTTACAAATTGTGACAGACATTGCCCTATTCCTAGGGGTGAGGGCACCCTTCATTGTGAATGGGGCTTAGGGGAAGGCTTTGTGGTGTGTGTGGGCCAAACCTTGCACCAAAAAGGAAGGGTTGAACTCAGGTTTTACACTGAAGCCTGGTTAGAGTGGGCAGGTGCTCTGAGCTTAGAGGAGCTAGGGGTTCCTAAAGAAGGGGGATTTGGAACCCTCCACTGTAGAAGTAGAACCTTACCACCAGTGACCTCTTCGATGAACTAGTCAAGTGCCCCACAAAAACAAAAAAAAAACAAAAAACATACGTGTGAGGTACCTTTTGCAGTCAGCTTCAGTATTAAGCCATAGGGAAAAAAAAATATTGAAATACAGTCCAGTAAATACACCCCCGATGTGGTGATGGCAGAACTGGTATAGTTTTATTCCACCTTGTACAGTGTACCTGCGACAACTAATACACAAAGGGCATTACTCGACTCACCTCTCACTATTGAGGAAGTCCAGGAGGCGGTGGCTTCTTTCCCCACCTTAAAGGCACCTGGGGCAGATGAGCTTCCCATGGAAGTATACTCAATATGCGGACTCTGTGTTGCCCCACTTGATTACAAAGGTTGCGTTCCGTCCTGGGAGATTGTATACAAACGGCCGGACGGTGGCAGTGCAGGGTCGGGTAGCCATTTATAAACGGCCTCCCCGCCCCCTGCTTGAGCGCGCTCCCTGGGAGCACGCAGCACCACGATCCGGTGCCCGCGAGGTCCCGATCATGTGATCACTCTTTGGCCAATCAGTGATCACATGCAGAGTAGTAAGCAAGATGTCACTTCTGACATTATTGCTTACTACGTGTGAAATCTGTGAATGATCACAGAGGTCAGATGGTACAAGGCTATTCACAACAGCCTTGTACCATCTGACAAGCTGTGACCAATCACAGCTCACACAGTAGTTCTCAATGGCAGCAAGAATGCAGCTAGAGAGGAGAAATTACTGCTGTTACAGCCTTTATGGGTGTAATTGCAATCAGTGTAAAAAAAAAAAAATCTTTAACACCCCCCACAAGTAGTAGGGTGACAGTATGTAAAAAAATAAAATATAAATGTAAAGAAAAAATGTTTAAAAATTATAATTTTTGGTTATAAACTAATTTGGGGTTTTTTTTTTACTAAAAAGATAACAGAATAAATTTTGACCAAGATTTATGATGAAATATTATTTATTTGCTCTGAGGAAGTTGTGTCCTCGAAACGCATTAGCCAGTTGGTCATCCAGGGTTCCATCGTATGGACTCAGATGTTGTTTGGATCATACATCCTGTTCAGTTTGACATGCCTGTGTTTTTATATCTATTGTGAGTATGATACTTACTTTGTTTCTTCAATAAATATTTTAAACAATAATGCACTAGGTTGGTGCGCCCTTTTTCTGTTTCTTCATTTGCATCTAGTAAATGATATAATATCCTGTTTTGGTATGATTTCACTGAAAGCTCAAAGTTATAAAATAAACACGTCCACGGGTCTTTCTGTAAGGAAATTCCACATAATTCCTGGATATAGTGGATTATTTTCTTCCAGTAGATATGTATTTTTGGGCAATCCCACCATATATGTGCCATTGTTCCCTTTTTCCTACATCCTCTCCAACATAAAGGTGAAATATCCCCTTGCTGCTTATGTGCCACACTTGGTGTAACATATGTAATTAATTACAATTGCGCTCATATTTATCCCCTGGTGTGCAACTTTTAATGTTTTATTCTTTTGTTGCTCATTCACTTCTGTTCCAAGCTCATTCTCCCATTTTCCCAAGAACAAGGGCGGATCAGTTCCTTATAGATCCATAAGGATCTTATATATCCTCGAGGTGGCTTATTTTGGCGCCACCTTTACGTTCACAATTTTTCAAATGGCTACATATCCTCTGACGTCCTCAATGGTTGTGGGAGCATTGTAACAAAATGTCCTAATTTGCAGTACCGCCACTCATCTAATGTGAGAAATTACGATATTTCCCCTTTAAATCCTGAAAAGTGTGCAATTTCCCTTTATTCAAAATATCCTTCAAACGTGCATTTTTAACATTAATCCATTTACTGGAAATATTTTCCATCCCGGGGGGTAGGGGGGGAATATTCCATACCAACCAGAGGAGTCAATACTGAATTATATTTCCATCCCTTTTGCTTATATATTATATCCCAAACACTTAAAACATTCTTTGTCAGTGAATTAGTGTTTACGTCTAATATACAAAATTTTTGTGGTATCCAGACAATCTTCCCTAACTGTTCCTTACGCAAAATCCCTTCCATATTTAAGTAACCTTTTCCTTGTGAACCTTTTCCTTGTGATTTGCCCATATCTGAACATCATCTTCTTTATCATCGCAAAAAAAAGGCCTTGGTAGATTTACTGGAAGCATGTGAAACTTATATAGAATTTTAGGTACTATCACCATCCTTACCAGATTAATACGACCTATCCAGGAAGCTCCTCCCTTAGAAAGTCTCCCCAGCTCATCTTTTATTTCATTTATTAAAGGGATATAATTTAGCCGATATAGGCCCTTTATTGAAGGGGTCAATTTTATTCCCAGATAACCCATTTCTTTTTCCCTCCGGGAAAATGGTAATTCTTTTTGTAGACTCAGCTTTTCTGACTTTGGGATATTGATGTTTAGGATCTCTGACTTTGCGGGGTTTATTTTCAAGTTTGATAACTCCACGTACTGTTTCAATAATCTCATTAAAGTTATTTTGGAATTTGCAATATAAAATAACATAGTTCGCGTATGCTCCCACCTTATGCTCCACTTCCCCTATCTTTATTCCAGCTATATCTACGCACTGTCTTACCCTCAACAGCTGGGGTTCCCACAGATAGAACAAACAATGATGGAGATAGTGGACATCCTTGCCTAGTTCCATTACACATTTTGAAGAATTGGGAAAGAAATCCATTTACCTTAACCACCGATGACGGGCCGTTATAAAGTCCCTTTATACACCAACATTTTAGGCCATATTCCTAAGACCTCTAACATATCGAACATAAATCCCCAGTCGACCCTGTCAAAAGCTTTTTCAGCATCAATCGACAGGAATAATGCCAGCTGATTCTCTTTACTTTTTGTAATAGGAACAATGATTTCAAGCCATTATCCCTTCCTTCTCTTCCGGGGATGAAACCTACCTGGTCAAGGTGTATCCACTACGGCATCAGCAGCTTCAATCTAGTCGCCAATACCTTAGCATATACTTTTGTATCGGTATTTAACAGGGATATGAGCCTGTAACTAGCACATTGGGAGCTATCTTTCCCTTCTTTAAGTATGACCGTTCTATATGCTTGCAATGACTCTTCCCTCATGTCTAACCCTTCTCTCCTATTGCATTCAAATCGCAACACGTTTTTGGGACCAAAAGATCTCTAAATTTTTTAAAGTAGCCTATCGTATTTCCGTCTGGGCCAGGACTTTTTCCTGTGGCTGTATTCTTCAGGGCCAGAATTTCCTCCGAGGTAATAGCTCTCTCTAAAGCCTCTAATCTGCTATATTTGGCAACTCCACCTCCTTTAGATAATCCTGTCTCTCTTTTTTTCATCCTCCAGTTCTTTTTGGTTTCTGAGGCTCACATACAACTTACTATAGTAAGTATGGAACCTGCTAGCGATATAGTGGCGTACACCAGTTCTCCTTTACCATCTCGAATTTTATCTATAAAATGCTTTGATTTTTTTTTCCTTTAACCTCCTCAAATAATTTTCCAGGTCCCCACTGATATCTTTTTTGATACTCTACTGAGCATCCTTCGGCTGTTCCATAAGGTCTTTTAATTCTTCTCTTAATAATTCTCTCCTGGTATAAATCTGAACCTAATTTCTTTTTATGCGACTGCTCTAACTTATAAAGCTCCTCCGTCACCTTCTTTATTCCCCCCCCCCTTTTTTTTTTAAGCTCCTAACGCAATCAATATTCCCCTAATATATGCTTTATGTGTCTCCCAAGTTGTAGCCACAGAAACGTCCTCGGTCTCATTGAGTTCAAAGAATTGCTCAATTTCCTTCCTTAACCTTTTCTCTATTTCAGGATCTTGCATAAGCATCTCATTTAATTCCAGGCATTTGTCCCTAACTGATCTCCTACCCGCAGTCTCACTGTGAGAGGAGCATGATCACAGTGGAGCTCACCAATGACTCCAATTGTCTATGCTCAATCATAATACAATCCAGTACTGAATATATTCCATGTACTAAAGAGAAGGTGTCATCTCTTTCTCTTGGATGTTTCACTCTCCAGGTATCCTTCAATTGATATTGATATAATATCTTCTTCAGGACATTTAATTTCCTGCCACCATCTCTCTGTATACCCAATGAAGGATCCAAACACAAATTAAAATCTCCTGCCACAATCAGACTACCCTTTTTAAATTCACACAGTTTTCTTAACACGCCCTCCAAGAATATTACTGGATTTTTATTCAGACAATAGATAACTGCTAAAATTATATTCAAATCCTTGTAATTTTCCCTTCAGAAATAAAAACCGACCCACTGGGTCCTCCAGTCTCCCCTCCAGGGTAAAACTAAAATTTTTTGGAAAACCCGATTGCTACTCCTTTAGCCCTTTTAACTGGGGAATCAGCATAAAACCACATAGGAAAGTACTTTGTATATAACTTAACGTTTCGAAGAGAGAGGAGAGAGAGAGAGAGAAAAAAAAAAGGAGGGGGAAGCACAATACCAAACTCCAGAGTACACCTAGGAATACTCCTCCGCTCCCGTCCCCTTACTCCCTCTCTTTCATCCCCCCCCTTCTTTCTAGCTACCCGCCACCAATTTCCCAACCCCTGTCCTCCACTCTCTTTAAACCCCTCTGACCACCCTTCAAGGTCTATTTTCTGTAAGTCTAATTTCTCACAAAAATCACTGAGATCTTCTGAGAACCTCAGCCTTGCGAATTTTGTCTTTCCATCAGATCAAGCAAGCTGGAAAGCCACAGTTATATCAAACTTTTTTCTCTCTCATATGTTCCAACAGCTGTATCAAGGCTCCACTTCTAGCCAGTGTCTCTGGAGCAACGTCAGCAAAAATAAGCAATGTTGTTTCCTCATTTTATTTTGGTAGTGTCCCGCAAATTTTTCCATATTTTCTCTGTCTTCATAGTGATGAAATCGAACTATCACATCTCTGGGGCTTTCCACCGGAACTCCTTGTGGCCATCTAATCCTATATACCCTCTCTATTTTCTGTCACAGGTCTTCCCATTATTGGATTACACACTCTCTTTATCTTCTCCCTTGGATCTTCTCCGTGTTAGTCTTCTGGTAGACCCAGGATCCTTAGATTATTTCTTGTATTCCAGTTCTCCTGGTTTTCTAATTTAAATTAGCGCTTCCTGTGTTATCTACGCATCTCCTCTACCTGCACTTCTAATTTCTTAATTATTTGAGTGTGTGCCTCCATTCTCTCCTCTACTTCTACTCTCATTTCTCAATACCTAGGGAGATCCCTTCAGTGCCCTGTCTCCTCTTCATCCGCAGGGCCACACAGTACTCCCGGATCTAGGACTCCTTGGCACTTTACATCCGCTGCCCACCGGCCATCCAAACTCTGCAGGGGGCCTCCAACTCAGCCCGCCACCACCAGGACCACCCGACCGCCGAGACGTCGTGGCCGCCCCCAGTTCACGTCCATAGGACTCTCCCTCAGGTAAGCTCTAGGGCAACATACCACGGGTCTTGGCGTGTTATATGTGATGCTGAGAGCCTGGAGCATGGACCGCTCACAGCGCCATGTTCCGGTCCCTCCCTCCAATAAACTCTTTTCTGATTAAAAAAACAAACAAACAAAAAAAAAAATACAGTCCAGTGTCCACAAAATTAAATTTTTGATCAGTTATTATCCACTTGCCATCTGCATTATAGCGGAATGACTGTAGCTGCCACCCCTCTCTGCCAATCCCTCTACTGTCTTCCCGTTGCCCAACGGATAAAATTCAAAACACTAACTATAACGTGTAAAGCCATTTATGACTCAAATTACATCACCAAATTACATCAACGATCTGGTCTCTAAATATCACCCAAACCGTACTCTCCGCTCCTCGCAAGACCTCCTACTCTCTAGCTCCCTTGTCTCCTCCTCCCATGCTCATCACCAGGACTTCTCCAGAGCTTCCCCCAACCTCTGGAACTCTCTACCCCAATTTATCAGACTATTGCCTACTCTGCTCACTTTTAGGCGATCTCTGAAAACCTCTCTCTTCAGGGAAGCCTATCCTGCCCTCAGCTAACACTGGAATCTTCTACTCTTCCAACTAGTCCATCCCCCACAGTTACTACCTTTTGTACCACTAGCCCCTCCCTCCTAGATTGTAAGCTCCAAGGAGCAGAGCCCTCAAATCCCTCTTGTATTGAACTGTATTGTTGCTGTATTGTCTCCCGCTATATTGTAAAGCGCTAAGCAAACTGTTGGCGCTATATAATCCTGTATAATAATAATAATGACAGCTACAGCGCAGTTGTCCAGTTCTGGGAGGGCGTCATGACGTCCTCCCAGAATGCGCCCTCCCGCGCGCCCCTGGCGATCTCCGTGATCGTGGTGTCCTACAGATGTGATGTGGTAAAAAAAGGCCAATCACAGTGACCTTTTACCACTTGATCAGCCATGTCCAATGACACAACAGATCACCAATAAATGAAGTTGCCATTTATCGGCTGCACTTTCCTCACGCTGTCACAGCGTGTGGAAAGTACTGCCGGTAACCGGCAATTGTCAGAGGACAGATCGGCACCGATCATCAGTGCCCTGATGATCAGTGTCCAGCAATGCCACCCACCTGTGCCCAGCAGTGCCACCTATCAGTGCCCATCATTGTTACATATCAGTGCCCATCATTGTTACATATCAGTGCAGCATAATCAGTGCCGCCTCATCAACGCACATCAGTGAAGGAGAAAAATTACCTGTTTGCAAAATTTTATAATAGAAACAAAGAAAGACTTTTTTTTCAAAATTTGTGCTTTTTTTTGTTTATAGCGCAAACAATAAAAACACCCAGATGGCATCACCCCTACACAAAGCGCGTCTAGGAGGAGCCTCTGCACGCCTTGACGTTACGCCACCGGATCAGGAGGTCCGGTGGCCATCATTTTTATTCACTGGTCAGTGCATTTAAAGAGCTCATTTACACTATACCTATACTGGTACTCTAACCCTGTACGTTTTACTGTTTTATCATAATGATATATACTCAATAAATACTCTTTATAATACTACACCATGAGCGTTTTCATCTCTATCACCTGGCACTGAGCCTCCACATCTCAGCCCAGCATTCTAGGAGTCCACCCAGGCAGGACAATTTGGGATATTGGTCCAGATCAACTTCTCTGGCAGCCGTCACCCCATTTACCACCAGAGGGCACCTTTATCATCAGGCTATACCTTCATGGGACCTCCGGCTTCATGGAATTTCTATGTGCACATTAAATTGCACTTCCGGTGAGTGGGCAATTTTTCTACACCTTCATGTTAGGATGCTGGAATATACCCATTTGGATTGAAGTTATTTATACTCCATCACTGGAGTATACCTTTTGGACTGATATTTTACTACCTTGGACTGTTTAACATTCAGTTTATAGGACTTTTCCATTTCTGTCATATTTTGTCATACTTTAGATAATGTGTTTTATTTGTATAGCGCTGCACACCCTATTTTCATTTAATAAAAACACCCAGCGGCGATTAAATGCCACCAAAAGAAAGCACTATTTGTGAGAAAAAAATTATAAACATTTCATATGGGTACAGGGTTACATGACTGCACAATTGTCTGTCAGAGTGTGACAGCGCTGAAAGCTGAAAATTGGCCTCATGGCGTACTATGAAGCTTTATTCACCAAAAGATTTAAATAATACTCACAAAAAGAGTGCACTGGATAAAGATTTTAGACAAAATACAAATTGCCCCTTTAAGCATGGACATCAATAGAAAGGATATGTTAAGATAGCCACTCACAGCAACATATGGAAATGGTGCAGTGCTGGCTCCACACAAGTAAAATTTAATATGACATGAAACCAGTAAATCAACCTCCTCCAAAAATGATACATATAAAAAATAAATACATATATACAGTGGATGAAATAAGTATTGAATATGTCACCATTTTTCTCAGTAAATATATTTCTAAATGTGCTATTAACATGAAATTTTCAGCACGTCGGTAACAACCCATACATACAGTGAAGGGAAAAAGCATTTAATCCTCTGCTGATTTTGAATGTTTGCCCACTCACAAAGAAATGATCAGTCTAAAAATCGAATGGTAGGTGTATTGTAACACAGAGACAGAATAGCAACAAAAAATTCAAAAGAAATGCAGGTCTAACAAACTATGCACTGATTTGCATGTTCATGAGGGAAATAAGTATTTGATCGCCTATCATTCAGCAGGATTTCTGGCTACCAGGTGTCTTTCATACAGGTAACAAGCTGAGATTTGAAGCAGTCTCTTAAAGGGAGTGCTGCTAATCTCATTGTGTTACCACTGGAGCAATCAAACAATCAGATTCCAAACTCTCCACCATGGCAAAGACCAAAGAGCTGTCCAAGGATGTCAGGGACAAGGCTGGACTGGGCTACCAAACTATCGCCAAGCAGCTTGGTGAGAAGGTGACAACAGTTGGTGCAATCATTCACAAATGGAAGAAACACAAAACAACTGTCAGTCTCCCTAGGTCTGGTGCACCATGCAAGATCTCACCTCGTGGAGTGTCGATCATGAGAACCCAGAATAACATGTGAGGATTTTGTCAAAGATCTCCAGGCAGCTGGGACCACAGTCGCCAAGAAAACAATTGGTAACACACTACATCGACAAGGATTGAAATCCTGCAGTGCCCGCAAGGTCCCTCTGCTCAAGAAAGCACATGTCCAGGCCCATCTGAAGTTTGCCACTGAACATCGGAATGATGCAGAGGACTGGTTGAAAGTGTTGTGGTCAGATGAGACCAAAATCCGTGGAGAGAGCTGAAAGTTCGAGTTGCCAAACGTCAGCCACCAAACCTTAATGACTTGGGAGAGGATCTGCCAAGAGGAGTGGGCCAAAATCCCTTCTGAGATGTGTGCAAACCTGGTGGCCAACAACAAAAAACGTCTGATCTCTGTGATTGCCAACAAGGGATTTGCCACCAAGTACTAAGTCATGTTTTGTGAAATGAATCAAATACTTATTTCCCTCATGAACATGCAAATCAGTGCATAATTTGTTAGACATGCATTTCTTTTGATTTTTGTTGTTGCTATTCTGTCTCTCAGTGTTACAATACACCTACCATTCATTTTTAGACTGATCATTTCTTTGTGAGTGGGCAAACATTCAAAATCAGCAGGGGATCAAATACTTCTTTCCTTCACTGTACAAAGAAACCAAAAGAAGTTCAGAAATTAAGTTATGTGTAATAAAATGACACAGGGAAAAATATTGAACACATGAAGAAATGGAGGTGAAAAAAAAAGCATGGAAAGCCAAGACACCAGCTGAAATCTACCAGTAGATCGAAAGCAATCCTGCCCATTGTCAGTGCAAAATAATATCAGCTGGTTCAGTCTTAACTGATGGCCTATAAAAAGGTGTCATTACCAAGGTAACAAAAAACATCTCATGATGAGTAAAAGCAAAGAGCTCTCTCAGGACCTTCACAACCTTATTGTTGCAAAACATACTGATGTGCAGAGGAGTGAAAAGAATCATCAGAAGAGTTGTTCAAGAGCCAAGGACCATTTGTGTAGAGCTTCAGAAAGACTTGAAATTAGCAGGTACAATTGTTTCAAAGAAAACCATAAGTAATGCACTCAACCGCCATCGCCTGTATGCAAGCTCACCACCAAGACTCCATTTCTGAAGAAAAAGCATTCTGAAGCTCGTTTAAAGTTTGCTGAACAAAATTTAGACAAGTCTGTGAAATACTGCGAGAATATAGTCTGGTCAGATGAGACCAAAATTGAATTCTCTGGATGCCATAACACACACCATGTTTGGAGGTCAAATGGCACTGCACATCACCCCAAAAATATATCAACAGTGACGTTTGGAGATGGGAACTCCATGGTGTGGGGATGTTTTTCAGCATACAGGAATGGCAAACTTCATTTCATTGAAGGATGAATGGAAAAAATGTACCAAGACATTCTTGATAAATATCTGCTGCCATCTACTAGATTGATGAAAATGAAATGAGAGTGGACATTTCAGCAAGACAATGATCCCAAACACAAAGCCAAGGAAACTCTCAACTGGTTTCAAAGAAAGAAAGAAAAAAAAACTGCTAGAATGGCCCAGCCAATCACCTGACTTGAATCCAACAGAAAATCTATTTAACCACTTGCACACCTGAGGATTTACCCCCCTTAATGACCAGGCCTCTTTTTGCTACTCGGCCCTGCACTAATTCAACTGATAATTGCACGGTCATACAATGCTGCACCCAAATGAAATTTATGTCCTTTTTTCACAGAAATAGAGCTTTCTTTCAGTGGTATTTGATCACCTGTGCGCTTTTTATTTTTCACGCTATAAACAAAAAAAGACAGAAATGTTTGAAGAAAAAATATTTTTTACTTTCAGCTCTAAAAAATATATAGTAAACTCAACGTTAGTTATAAATTTAGGCCAAAATGTATTCTGCTACATGTTTTTGGTAAAAAAAAATCCCAATAAGTGTATATTGCTTTGTGTGAAAGCTATAACGTTTACAAACTATGGTATAGATATTGAAATTTACACCTTTTTTTGCTATACAGCTCTGTGCGAGTTTAACGGATAATTGCGCGGTCATGCAATATGGTACATAAATGAAATTTATGTCCTTGTTTTCACACAAATAGAGCTTTCTTTTGGTGGTATTTGATCACCTGTGCACTTCTTATTTTTGGCACTATAAACAAAAAGATTTTTGAAGAAATTAAAAAAAAAAAATATTTTCTCATTTCGGTCATAACAAATATCCAAACAAACTAACATTTTGTCATACATTTAGGCCAAAATGTATTCTGCTACATGTTTTTGGTTAAAAAATCCCAGTAAGTGTATATTTATTGCTTTGTGTGAAAGTTATAGCGTCTACAAACTATGATACAGATAATGGAATTTACACAGCTTTTACTTTCTGACTGCTCATCACATTTCTTGAGGTGTTAAAATACCAGGATAGTACAAACACCCCCAAATGACCCCTTTTCAGAAAGTAGACACCCTAAGCTGTCTGCTGAGAGGCATATTGAGTCCATGGAAAAAAAATTTTTTTCCCAAAAGTTTCTGGAAAAAATTTTTTTGTTTTTTTTCTTCTTCATTTTCCAGAAACTTGTGGCAACAAATGAGATCTGCAAAATACCATGCTTCTTATCATATTCCTTGGGGTGTCTACTTTCCAAAAAGGGGTCATTGGGGGGGGGGGGGGTTTGGTGCTTTCCTGGCAATTCAGGGCCTCCGAAACTGTGATAGGTAGTCAGGAAGTGTAATGAGGAAATAAAGCCCTTTAAAAGCCTGAAGGTGCTTATTGGATTTTGGGGTCCTGTACTTGGCTAGACTGCCAAAACGTATCTCACATGTGGTACCCCCATACTCGGGAGAAGTAGCAGAATGTATTTTGGGGAGTAATTCCACATATACCCATGGCATGTGTGACCAGTAAATCCTTTAAGTGACAATTTTGTGTAAAAAAAAAAAAATTTTTTTTGTCATTTTCCAAAAACTTGTGGTAAAAAAATAAATTCTCCCCGTGAAATGGCAACAAACTGCATACATATTTAATATCCATAGGCAACACTTTAAAAGCCTTTAAAAGCTACCATTTTAGATTTACAGAGGAGGTCTAGTGTTAGAATTACTGCCCTTGATCTGACGTTCACGGCGATACCTCACATGTATGGTGCATCCGCTGTTTACATACCGCCACAGGGTCAATGCTTGTGCACACAGGTGTGCGTGCATTGGAGGGGCGAGGTTTTTTTTTTTTTTAGTCATTTCGATTTTTTAAATTACTTTTTACACTGTTCTTTTTTTTTTTTATCACTTTTAATGCTATCACAGGGAATGCAAATATCCCATATAACTTCAATGGGCATTGTCATATATTCTTTTTTGAGAAATCTGGGGTCTATCAGACTCTAGATATCTCCTCTGCCCTTACATTATCTAATCAAACCAAAATTGGTGTGATCAGATGCTTTCCAAATTTACAAATGGCGGTTTATATCCTGCGAAACTGAAGTGATGAAATGTTTGTAGCTTCCGAATTCTTAGACTATAGAGATGATTGGCACCACTTTGGTCTCCAATCAGCTCTATGGTCAGCTGGCAGAAACACCGGCTGCATTCTCAGGTTCCCCTGATGGCACAAGACTGCCCGAGAAGACCGTGGAAGGCAGCGGGGGGCATCATCTCCGGCTGCTTGTAAAAGCCATCCTGCAGCTAATTAGCCACTAGGATTGCTTTTACATGAAAGCCGATCGCCAGCTGAAAAAAAACGATACGAGGATGATGCCTGCAGCTGTAGGAATCACCCTGGTATAACCATTCAAAGTACAGTGATGTACCCGTACGTCGCTGATCCTTGTTGGGTGTATATGCGATGTTCTTTTTTTGTATGCAGCCTGTGGGTTGAATGAAAAAAAGAGATGAAATTTCTGCCAGAAAAAGTGTGTGGTATGCCCACCATTAGAATATACTGCCCTGCATCCACCCACTTCTAATGGTGGGCACACATTAGGTCACACTTTGCCACATGCGCCAGTTCCAAGATTGTACAAATGTCTAAATAGTGGCACGCTTGAATAAAAATTGTCCATGTATAAGTGGTACCCCATATGGAAAAAGGATGACACCAAGTCCCAAACTATCTTGCCACTGCTCCCCATGTAGTCTGGGCATCCGGGGGGCTCCACGTGACCTTTTCCCTCGTAAATCCGAAATTATAAGTATAGCCTGTTGTCCTCTGACAGGTCTTTACATCTTGACCCCATATCTAGCACGCTTGCTGGGGAGAAATTGTTTGAATGCAAGGCGGCCAGAAAAATTAATGAGGGACTCATCAATGCAGATGTTTTGCAGGGGAGTATAGACATCTGCAAATTTTTGGTTAAGGTGATTTGCGAGGGGCTGAATTTTGTGGAGCCGGTCAAATTCAGGGTCACCCCGAAGATGACAGAGTATATTGTCGTTGAAATGCATAAAATACATTATACTCTCATATCCATGTCTGGCCATGGCAGCAGAGAACACGGCATTTGATGAATTGGGTCTGTGGACCAATACAAATGGAATTAATTTCTTTTAGTAATGCCCATGTTGAGGGTTGGGCCCCAAAAAAATGTAAATTTGAAAACCGTATTGAGTTTCCATGCGCCTTGCCTGGCAAGGTTTGAATTTTATTATTTGTACTTTTTGTGATAAACTTCCCAATACGCCCAATCTATCTCAAAAATTCAATAAACCCACATATTCCAAAAGGTGATGATCAAATCTAAACTAAAATAATAGTAAACCCCCCCTCCAATATATAATCCAAAATCATCAAATATAGCAATCAAAATAATACAATAACATAAGTAAAATAAAAATATATATAAGTGTCCAAATCTCCAAAAAATAATAATAATAATAAGTGTCCCAATCTCCAACAAGATATATAATAGATAAATAAATGTCCAAAAAAAGTCCCAAAAAAAGTTCTTTATGTGTTCAGTGAAGCAAAACGATTCCCCAAAAATGCCTTGTTATCCTCAAAGTGAAAGAAAAATATCATAGTGTAATATCCTCAGACATAGACATATATATATGCTTCACACTGTGCAAAACTCAAATCACATCAAAAATAGTGAAAAATCAATAGATCAAAATGAACGTGAGAAATCGTGATCACTCCAATCTCAGGTGAATAGTGATACTAGGTGCCAATATCCTTAATACTCCAGCCAAAGTAGATGCTAAATACCATTACCCTCTTATGATATATTCAGGCATATACTGTTAGATAGGAAAGGCATTTCTCCATCACTCTTATCCCGGGGTATTCCTCATATGGACAAAGAGAAGGCTCAATCAGGCAGATTACATAAAAAGATATAAATTTTATTCCACACTTACATGTAAAAACACGTTATCCAGCTCTCTGTACTGCACTTTTCAATCTCTGGTTGAAAAAACGTTTGTTTCCAACCGACAAAATGGCCGCGGCGACACCCCCGGTCAGCGCGCGCGCGTGATGACGCCACCCCCCCAACGTGCCCCGTCACCCCCGGACCTCATCCGAAGGGAGGAAGTAGTGTTTTGTGGCTGTATAGGAGCTTTTTGATTGAAGGTTTGAATTTTGGTTGGCGGTGATAAAATGTTGTGCATATAAATTGCTTTGATCCACAATCAACGCATACAGATATTCTGTGAAAAACTGCTCCAAAAATCAAGGGGAGTCGTTAAATTTGCTATTTTCACCTGAAATCTAGGTTGGGCAGTGAATGGGGGAATTACGGGTGCTACAGAATTTGTGGGCTGCCAATCGGGATTTACAAGCACATCTGGAAAGATACTAGGAGCTCTATGGGCCTGTGTACGAATTCTTGGTGGCTGCGGGACAATACTTGTGCTCGCCACCGCACCAGCTTGTACTGGATTTATGGGACTCACCACGTCACCAAGTCATACTGCAGTGCTGGTATTATTATTATACAGGATTTTTTATAGCGCCAACAGTTTGCTCAGCGCTTTACAATATAACGGGAGACAAAAACAGAACAATACAGTTCAATACAAGAGGGTTAGGAGGGCCTGATCCTGGGAGCTTACAATCGAAGAGATATGTGAAAGACTAAGATGTACTAGACCGCTGGTAATCGCCAGTTCACCAAAAGGTAGCATGGCACTAGTACTGGCATTCTGCTGCATATGAGAGTCATCAAAATTTACTGACAAGTGCTAACAGAGATCAGGCCTGATTCTGCGAACACTGCGGTTTTGTGTGCAATGTATCAAGGGACAGGGGCCTACTGACACTGCACTTGCTGGGGGAGAAGGGGGGGGGGGGTTAAGCGTAGGGACTAAACGCAGGTGCTGGCAGGTGCCGGGGCTAATCCTGCGAATGCTGCGTTTTTGGGGACGCTATATTAATGTGAACGCTGGTATAGTGCTGACCTGATCAAAGATATCGATCCGTTCAGACGCTATACTAGCAATGGAGGATTATTGTGCATGAGCGTGTTCCTGGCAATCAAGGGGTTAAATGTGATGACTGGTGTACTGATGGGCAATCTGACGCTATCTGAAAGGGGTGTGAAAACCATGGGAGCGCAAATCATGTATATATTTGCGCTCCCATGCCGCCCTGTAGCAGTATTTCTGCTATAGGGTGGTCAGGACGTGGTTACAGAAGCGGTTTGTGTTACGGCGCTGCGTTACTTTAACTGACAATTGCGCGGTCATGAAACACTGCACCCAAATTAAATTTACGTCCTTTTTTTCCCACAAATTGAGCTTTCTTTCGGTGGTGTTTGATCGCCTGTGCGGTTTTTTATTTTTTGCGCTATAAATAAAAAAAAAAGGCTGACAATTTTGAGGAAAAAAAATATCAATATTTTGGACTTTTTGCTATAAAACATGTCCAGTAAAAAAAATAAAAAAATCAAATGTCGTCATAAATTTCGACCAAAATGCATTCTGCGACTTGCCTTTGCTAAAAAAAAAACCCAATATGTGTAAATTAATTGGTTTCCGTGAAAGTTATAGCGTTTACAAATGGCGGGAAAGATACTGGGATTTAAATATTTTTTTTATACTAATAATGGCGGCGATCAGCGACTTATGGCAGGACTGCGGCGGACATTCTGACACTGGGGGGAACTAACTTGGGGTCACTGGCGGGAACTGACAGAAAAAAACAAACAAAAAACCACTGACACTGTACTAATGGCACTGGGGAGGAAGGGTTAACTTTTTTATGCAATGAAAGGGTTAACTGGGTGAGGGGAGTGTTTTACTAGGGGGCAGGGGTGTGTACTGCACGGGAACAAGCTGATCCGGAGAGATAAACTCTCCTGATCAGCATGTCAGGAGCTGACAGAAAGCAGAGGTGCAGTGTAAACACTGCAGCCGTGCTCTCTGTCAGTGAATGACGCTAATCGCCGGGACACAGCAGGTAAAGACCGGCCGTGACCCGGCGACTGACACCCGCGACCGTGATCGGCGGGACAGATAGGGTGGAGGCGCGCGCCCCCTATCTGTTTAGCAAAACCACGTTTTAAAATGTGGTTTTACGCAACCGTGCCGCCCTGCCACCGTATTTTTACAGTGGCTGGTCGGCAAGTGGTTAAAGAACTAAAGATCAGAGTTCATAGAGCCTCACGGAACCTTCAAGATTTGAAGACTGTGTGGAAGGATGGGCTAAAATTACACCAGAGAAATGCATGTGACAAGTTTCTCCATACAGGATGTGTCTTGAAGCTGTCATTACCAACAAAGGATTTTGTACCAAGTATTAAATAAATTTAAGTTAGCGCGGTCAATATTTTTTCTCTGTGTCATTCCATTTTATTACACATAACTTACATTTCTGAACTTTTTTGTTTTGGTCTCTTTGTATGTATGGATTTGCTTGGGTTATTACAGACGTATTGAAAATTTCATGTCAACAGCAACTTTAGAAATATATTTACTGAGAAAAATGGTTCAACACCTTACTTTACCCACTGTGTGTATATCCATCCTTGCTGCACACAATATCCTATAAATTCACAGGCATACACTGGCACAATTCAGGGAATTTACCAATGTACCTGCGTTTACTTGAGGGAGTACACCACCATTACCACCATGGGGCCCCTGTGTAAACCAGGAGGATACAGCCACCGTGTATATGATGTGGGCTTACTTTCAGAAGGGGTGAGATTTCATAGTGGAGTGCGACAGCTTTTAATTAGTTTGCCAGCACCACATGTTCCCTGTGATAGACAGAGGATTCTGAATTTAAAAAAAAACGGACATGCCCCATAGATATTGTAGTCCATTAATACATCAGCAATGCCCCTCTTTATGATGTCTTTTCTTTTTCTGTCCTGTGTTTTGCGTGGTTTTCCTTGGCATCCACCCAGTAGCCATTGTAGCATAACTGTGATTTTTAATACCCCATTATCTTCAACATACATATTGTACAATTCCTATCCAGCCTCCTGAAAAAGCAGAACATGATTCTGGGAAATTCATTGGAAATTTGGGCTAGTCTCATCCCCAGCCAACATATGTTAGCCTTTATGGCCGTTTTTGGTCTCATACTGTATGTGCTACAGTACATCAGCAACATGATAAAACCATATTTTTATTTGATCTGGGAGTGCAACATAACCCTTCTGGATGAGGCCGATTTATCTATCTACACATAAATCTATAAATGAATTAAGGGGTTTAGTGTGAAAATAGTGTACATTAATAAGAAATAGTTTTTATTAGTGGTGCACCGAAATGAAAATTCTGGTGCCGAAACCGATACCGAAAATTCAGAATGCGTGTGGCCAAAAACTGAACTGTCATCGTTTGTGGGGGTGGGGAGGCTCCAATTTTTTTTGTATTATTTTCTACTTTCATATTTATTTATATATATATATATATTTCTTTTAAACATTATGATTTTATTGCTATCACATAGGGGACCAATAGTCCCCTATGTGATAGCATATGAGTGACAGGTCCTTTTTATGGGGGGGGGGGGGGGGGGAGAGCAGCAGTGGAGAGGGCAGGGGAGGAGCAGTGTATACAGTGAGGGATCAGTGTATACAGAGAGGCTCCTTCACTGGCTGTCACTATATGTTGGTGCTGATTTTTAAATGCAATTGCGGCTTTTTTTCTTCTTCACTATAGCTCATAGAATTAGCTGCCACTTTCTCCGGAGCTAAAGGAAACTTTGTTTCTTTTATCTCAGGAAAGAAACTAAAAGGAAACATTGTTTCTTTTAACTAGGGGAAATAAATTAAAAGGAAACTTTGTTTCTTTCAGCTGGAGGAAAGTGACAGATGATTCTCTGAGCTATAGTGAAGAAAAAAAAAAAAAAGCTGCTAATTACATTTAAAAACCGGCACTAACAAATAGTGACAGCCAGTCACTGTAACACTCCTCCTCTCCTGCCTTTCTCCGCTGCCACCCCCTCAAATCTGCAATGCACACAGTCCTCTGTATCGGCTAAATTTTTATTTTCTGCCGATATGTTTCGGTGGCCAAAATTTCGGTGCATCCCTAGTTTTTATACATCGATGAGTGGGTGCTTCAAAAATCTATTAGTACAGAACTTTTGTTTTTGACATTTTCTGAAATGTGTGGCCCCAATGTATCAAAAGCCCCAGTTGTTCTCTATATCATACTCCATAAACATAAATAAGAGATACTAAATTCATTAACATTTATTACATGCACAGGTAAATTGATCCTTTAAAATATGTAATCACAAAAAAAAATAAATAAAATTTTATATATATACATCTGACTCATTCCACGCAAAACCCCAAAAATGGACCTGTAAACATCTCACCTGTATCAATAAACCGGTCCTAATTTCAATGATTTTTACGAATTTTAGTAACAAAAGTACAAACAGAAGAAAGGATCCAAGGTTGAGCAATACATCAATTAAACTTTCCACTTACAACATTTGAAAAATACCCTAACCCAAAAATACAATGGGGTGAAGGCATAAATATCCTGTAAAATTTCCATCCTTAAAACTAGGTGCATCACATATAAAATAAAACATATTTAACAGAACAAAGGTTATCTCCAAAGGAGAAAAGTAGAGAACGAGAAAGAAAAAAAAATTTGTAGTACCAAACATTAAGTATTAAACGGCAGCCTGCTGTCTAGTAGGTCTAGTAATACCTTCCAACAGGTATAGCAAAACTAATTGTATGCATGGATGCTATAACTTCCAAATCAGCAATAGTATTTCCATCTGTTCATCCTATTACATTCTTAAGGCCATAGCCTGACAACCATATATCCCATTCTTTCTCAAACATTATAATTTTTTTGCTTGCGTATTGCAAAAAAATTATCATAGGAGCATTGGGAGTGAACACTTGAAATTACTTCAGATAACGTGTCTGCTACTTTCCATCTATTCATCAGTTCGAGACGGGCAGCTGTAAATACAGTATCTCACAGAAGTGAGTACACCCTTCACATTTTTGTAAATATATCTTTTCATGTGACAACACTGAAGAAATTACACTTTACATAACCACTGGCAACAAAAGTGAGTGCACCCCTAAGTGAAAATGTCCAAATTGGGCCCAAAGTGTCAATACTTTGTGTGGTCACCATTATTTTCCAGTACTGCCTTAACCCTCTTGGGCATGAAGTTCACCAGAGCTTCACTGGTTGCCACTGGAGTCCACTCCTCCATGACAAAATCACAGAGCTGGTGGATGTTAGAGACCTTGCGCTCCTCCACCTTCTGTCAGGGACCATCGCGATGCATGGGTCTGCACATGCGTAGGTGTCTTTCAAGACATGCAGGAAGCAGGGCACTAGGACCCAGGCGCACCAGTCACCTATGATGGCGCTGGGCAGGCACTAGGACCTAGGCTGCGCCTGTCAGGCGCAGGGCGGGCTACTTAAACCAGCCCTGCACAGACAAGTTGCCATATGGTCTGATCTTGTTCCTGTGATCTGTGAGTTGATTCCTGACCTTTGCTTGAACCTGACCTTGCTGATATTCTCCTGCCCTGACCCTCTGGCTCGTTTGACTACTCTTCTGGATATCCCTTCTGATCTGAACTTCTGTTACCAGACCCGGATTCCTCTGTGCCTGCTGTCTTGTACCACGCTGTCCGCCCGTTACCGACCCGGCCCGGCTGACCACGTTATTGCTCAGCCATCCATCCAACCCACACGGATTAGTTGCTATTCTCCAGACCTGTCTGCCTCTTCACACCAGGCTCTCCACCTGTCATTACCTCTGGCGATTCCTCTACCTCAGGTGGGTGTACTCAGGGGCCGCAACCTGGTCACTGTCCGCTCCAAGCCCATCCCCACCATCAGGGGCTCAGGTGAACAAGCGGACTGGGGCTTAGACTCCGCGCCCTGGGGAATCCTGTCCTGTGGACTGCTAGAGTACACCAGGTGGTCCATAACACCTTCTGTTAGAGGATGCCCAACAGATGCTCAATAGGGTTTAGGTCTGGAGACATGCTTGGCCAGTCCATCACCTTTACCCTCAGCTTCTTTAGCAAGGCAGTGGTCGTCTAGGAGGTGTGTTTGGGGTTGTGATCTTGGAATACTGGCCCGAGGCCCAGTCTCCGAAGGGAGGAGATCATACTCTGCTTCAGTATGTCACAGTACATGTTGGCATTCATGGTTCCCTCAATGAACTGTAGCTCCCCAGTGCTAGCAACACTCATGCAGCCCTAGACCATGACAATCCCACCTCCATGTTTGACTGTAGGCAAGACTCACTTGTCTTTGTACTCCTCACCTGGTTACCGCCACACACGCCTGACACCATCTGAACCAAATATGTTTATCTTGGTGTCAGGGATCGCGGCTCCGTGCTCCTCGATCGCGGCTCTGTCCCCCGCGCATGCGCATTGGCGGCAGATCGCGCCGGGACACAGGCACTAGGTCCCGGCGAGCCGCGGCTGACAGGACGCCGCGCATGCGCAGTAGGTGCCGGGGGCGCGCCTCAGGCGCCCAATGACAGCCGGGGGCGCGTCCTAGCCGGCCAATGACAGTGCAGGGCGCACTATTTAAAGATGCCCTGCACTGTCACAGATTGCCGCAAGGTCTTCCTGTGATCCCGAGTTCCTGCACCTGTCTAGTGACCCTGACTACGCTGCCTGCCCCTGTGATTGACCTGGATTGCCCTGACTATTCTGCCTGCTCCTGTGATTGACCCGGATTGTCCTGACTACTCTGCCTGCTCCTGCGTTTGACCCGGATTGCCCTGACCATTCTACGGATTGACTTCCCTGCTGACCCTGCGTGTGACCCGACTACTCTTCGCCTACCGATTCTGTACCCCGCTTACCCTCACGGGCCCACGATCCGTTACTACCCTGCTGGGGCCGCCATCCTCTTCATATCTGGCTCTCCCGGTACCTGTCCCCAAAGGTCTCCTCAGCCACTGGTGGGCCTGCTCGGAGGTCGTGACCTGGCCCGGGACTGTTTCAAGTCCATCCCCACCATCAGGGGCTCTGGTGAAAGCACAGCCCGGGCTTAGACCCCACGCTCTGAGTAGGTCTGTCAGTTGGCAGCCTGAGGCACCACCTGGCGGATCATAACACTTGGTCTCATCAGACCACAGGACATGGTTCCAGTAATCCATGTCCTTAGTCTGCTTGTCTTCAGCAAACGGTTTCCGGGATTTCTTATGCACCATCTTTATAAGAGGCTTCCTTCTGGGATGACAGCCATGCAGACCAATTTGATGCAGTGTGCGGCGTATGGTCTAAGCACTGACAGACTGACTCTTCACCCCTTCAACCTTTGCAGCAATGCTGGCAGCACTCATATGTTTATTTCCCAAAGACAACCTCTGGATATAATGCTGAGCATGTGCACGCAACTTCTTTGGTCGACCATGACGAGGCCTGTTCTGAGTGGAACCTGTCCTGTTAAACCGCTGTATGGTCTTGGTCACCGTGCAGCAGCTCAGTTTCAGGATCTTGGCAATCTTCTTATAGCCTAGGCCATCTTTATGTAGAGCAACAATTTTTTTTTTCAGGTCCTCAGAGAGTTCTTTGCCATGAGGTGCCATGTTGAACTTCCAGTGACCAGTATGATAGAGTGAGAACGAGAACACCAAATTTAACACACCTGCTCCCCATTCACACCTGAGACCTTGTAACACTAACGAGTCACGTGACACCGAGGAGGGAAAATGGCTAATTGGGCCCAATTACATCTTCACTTAGGGGTGTACTCACTTTTGTTGCCAGCGGTTTAGACATTAATGGCTGTGCGTTGAGTTGTTTTGAGGGGACAGCATATTTACACTGTTATACAAGCTGTTCACTCACTACTTTACATTCTAGCAAAGTATCATTTATTCAGTGTTGTCACATGAAAAGATAATAAAATGTTTACAAAAATGTGAGGGGTGTACTCACTTCTGTGAGATACTGTAGATTTCACCAAGTGTTCCAATATAGAGTGAACCTATCCAAATCCTTCATCCTCCCTATAGGTATAGGAAAATCTATGCTTACTTCTCTAAAAAGAGAATTTCCCTATGTATGGGATTCTAAATATATTTCCTACCTGGGTATCAAACTCACTTCTCTCCTACCTAAATTATGTGACACCAACTTTATCCCTCTGCTGCAGACTATAAAACAGGATTGTTTTGCTCATCAAAAATTTGAGGTTTTGTGGTTAGGGTGTATAGAAGTATTCAAAATACTACTGTTATCTAAAATATTCTATATATTTCAGGACCCTCCCCATTGCTATATCCCATATATTTTTCCATACGCTACACGTGATGAATCAAATACAGATGGAAAGGTGGGAAATCCAGGACAGCCCAAAGTATAATTTGTAAACACAGACTTCAAGGTGGGACTCCTAGATTTCCAACTGTACCACAAGATAGTTACATTGGACTACATGCAGGCATGGTTTGAATCTCCCTCTACTAGGCGATAGGTAGCCATTGAAAAATTCTCCTTTCTGATCAAAATTTCCCATCACTTCCCACCAGGACGACTGACCAGAAGGTACATATCCCAGAAGTTGTGCCTCTAAAAGCCTCACTCGAAGCCTGGACCACGGTGTGGCACTTATAACCTCCAGAGCCATTTGAAGGCTTTAGACATTCTACTGCTGGCCTACGAATTCCTTATTCCATCCTTCTCTGCATGTTGTTGGGTCCGAGATGTACACTTCTCCCCAATCCCCAAAACGCCATCCCCTTATGAGGTGATCCAAATTAGACATTTTCATTATAAGTTCCCAGCCACCCAAGTCACAGTTAATGATGACATATGGTCTTACTACTCTTCCAAATCAGAAAAAAAGGGGCATTTCATGGTTTCACAAATTTCTGTTATGCAGTAAACCTGAAACCACACCTATTCAGACTCTTACTTGGGAAAAAAATTACAGGAGGAATTCTTGATTCAATGTTGGAATAGAGCTCTTAATATGGTTATGCAGACTTTCCACTGTCTTACACCGAGAAAGTCTTATTAAAAACATATTGCTGGACCTGTAAAATATTTCTGGAACTCCGTATTTACATTATATTTATATAATCCTCCCGCGCTCAGAATGTCAATCTCTAAATATAGCCTCTAACACCCTACCACATACCACAATGGACAGTATTGAAATATAGTAATTTGGTGCTGCGCTAATTAATCCTTTAAAGTAAAAATAAGCAGAAAATTTCACAGAAAGAGCATATAAATCTTAAAATTAATATAGAATAGAATACACATGAAAATCATATAACACCCAAAGTACTAGATCTAGGGTGTAACCTAAATGCACTTTAAATAGGTGACTAATGAATATCAAAATATCTAAAAAAATATATAGAATAGAATACACATGAAAATGCAAAATCATATATGATGGTGAAACCCCCAAAATATATCTAAGGTGTACCCTAAGTACACCCTAAATCTGTGATTTATAAGTGACAATCCTTAGTGTCAAATAAGTGATAAAAAACAATCCCACCACTACTGTGCTAAATTGCACAAAATGACTAGTGATGTGAAAAGTATACCTACAGGTATATTCCGTGCCAAACTGGTAATTGCCAAGAAAAACTACCCGAAAAAACACTTATAGTGCTCATAAGTAAAAAAAAAAAAGGAGAAAAACCACAAAGCTAGTTTATCACAACATAACTGTAAATACAACATCCAAATTCAACAGATAAATGACTAATAAAAGAAAAAATGTGGACCATGTAGCAATGAACCCTAATTGGGGATAAAGTGAAAAATTAGTGGCTAAGTAACACTAATAGAATCTTTGTATATGGAGACGTGTTTATAAGCCGCAGCCTATAAACAAAAATAACAAGGAAGAAGAATAGACTGCTTAACGTGACCCGAAATGCGGGGATAAAAATTGAAATAATTGACATACACGTGATTCCGTGACACAAAATTACACGCGTTCTTTGTGAGTGGGCAAACATTCAAAATCAGCAGGGGATCAAATACTTATTTCCTTCACTGTAGCTGCAGAGAGTGGGCCAGCTCAATATTGAAGATTGTAATGCCATTAAAGAACATGTGTGTGTACACGTGGCACACGTGCTTGTCTGTTAATAAGTTATAATCTAAATGGTAATTGTATGCAAAGACTAATGCAGGCTATAGATGGGGAGAAAAACGGCAGATTTTCGGCCGATTAACGAACTATCGGTCGGTCTAAAAAACTTACCTGACCACCAATTATTACGAAAATCGGCCGATTAATGAGTAACCTATAACGGGAAATGATGTCATTTTGTGGCCTTTGTGATCCTTTTTCGGAAAACGATCGTTCGTTTTTGACCATCAATGAGGATAAAGTCGGGCGTTTTTCGAAAATTTTCCAACATCACCGATAATCTGAAAGTCCAAAATACACGAAAAACGGCCGACAAAATCGTCCACTAACGATAAGATAATCGGCCGGTTTTATTTTCGGACGAAAAATCGGCCGTTTTTCTCCCCATCTATGGCCTGCATAAGTCTAGTTATGTATAATGTACGCAATTAAAGTTTACTACATACAATGCATGTCTTAAATTACAAATGGATCTACATAACAGATTCTAAAAATAACTGACAAGGCGATTACCCCAGGGGCATATACTGCTGGACAATTTTACTTAATCTGATACAATGCACCTAATGGTCTAAGTATGGAGTATGATTTCATTATTTATTTATTTATTTTTTACCAGATGTTTTCTCTCTGGTTATGTATCTAGATAATGCACTACTCCATTACCTTATAGTGCCATTTGCAACAGTTTATTCTTTCGATAAACTGAAAAACTTCCATAAAAACTATTGAAAAAAAAGAAATTACATCCAACACTGGAAATTAATGTAATACTGCTGACACAGAGTATATAGGAAAATGTACTAATACATTTTACAATGTCCAGTCAGCTGTTCAACTTGTGCTTTCACTCAAAATAAACATTAAGACAGTGACATCCTGTCCCAATTCACCGAACAGCACCCAAAATCATGTCCTGCTGACACCCTCATTAACAACGTTATGAAGTGTTAAGTAATAGATAAATGACTTACATTATGGCCCATACGAGTTGAATCTAGTTTTTTCAGATTGTCAGCAGGGGAATTGTAAATAGGCAGTGCCACGGATGTCTGTGTTTTTAGGTGCAGGACCTTAATGTTGTTCCAATTCTGAAAATAATGTGGAAAAAAGGTCAGCTTCAACTAAAATGACACACCAGTCATAAGCAAACACAGTTGGCGAAGCCATCAAACCTAAAATTGGAGTTAGCAACCTGGTTAAGTGAAGCCCATCTCCGGGGAAACCAAAAATTCTATCCTGCAGTGGGGCTGCCCCCACACTAAAAGGGTTAAGTGATTGGTTATGTCTAAGTACCTTAACCCCTTCACACCTAAGGTTAAAACAAATCTTAAAGCCTAAGGAGGGGGGGAGAGAGAGGGGGGAGAGAGAGTGGAGGGGGGAGAGAGAGAGTGGAGGGGGGAGAGAGAGAGGGGAGGGGGGAGAGAGAGAGGGGAGGGGGGAGAGAGAGAGGGGAGGGGGGAGAGAGAGAGGGGAGGGGGGAGAGAGAGAGGGGAGGGTGGGGGGGGGGAGAGGGCGGAGGGGAGAGAGGGGGGAAAGGGGGGAGAGAGAAGAGGGGGAGAGGTAGAGGAGGGGGATAGGGGAGAGGAGGGGGATAGGGGAGAGGAGGGGGGGGGGGGGGGATAGGGGAGAGGAGGGGGGGGGGGAGAGATAGGGGAGGGGGAGAGAGATAGGGGAGGGGGGAGAGAGATAGGGGAGGGGGGAGAGATAGGGGAGGGGGGGAGATAGGGGAGGGGGGGAGATAGGGGAGGGGGGGGAGATAGGGGAGGGGGGGGGAGATAGGGGAGAGATAGGGGAGGGGGGGGGGAGATAGGGGAGGGGGGGGAGATAGGGGAGGGGGGGGGGAGAGATAGGGGAGGGGGGGGGAGAGATAGGGGAGGGGGGGGGAGAGATAGGGGAGGGGGGGAGAGATGGGGGGGGGAGGGGAGAGAGATGGGGGGGAGGGGAGAGAGATTTGGGGGAGGGGAGAGAGATAGGGGAGGGGGGGAGAGATAGGGGAGGGGGGAGAGAGAGATAGGGGAGGGGGGAGAGAGAGATAGGGGAGGGGGGAGAGAGAGATAGGGGAGGGCTTGAAATATCCCAGGCTCCAGGTCGCCATGGTGACTAGAAATGGTGTCCTGGCGCCTGGGATTTTTTTCAGCCCATTCCCAGTTATCTAGTTGCTGACCGCACTATAGCCGAACGACTGCTAGAACATTCGGCTAGTTCTGGGAGGGCACCCATTGATCCACCCACCCCCCTCCTGCATGCCTCTCAATACATGTAGGCAACCTCAGGACCGTTTTTCCACTTTTTGCATGTCTTGTCGCATAATGGGGACATCTTCTCTAAGGTGTTGGAATTCGTTAGTGAGAGTACACAGAGAGGAATTACAAGCTTTGCTGTACTGGGTTGTGAAACCATCTCCTTGGCTACTAAGTGTATGAATCTCTCCAACTTGTTGGTAGCATCTTTAGGAGCATGGGGGCAAAGGTCTCACACCATTTTGAGGTAGCTTGTCCAGTGCTGCAGGATCCTCTTTCTTTGTCATGGTTTGGGTGAATGCATACTAGTGCAGGATAGCACACTGAGGTGTTCAAATATAAAGGGAGTGGATAAAGAGCCATTTCACGCCAAGCAAAGCCTCCTTTGCCTACGTTAAGCCGAGTGCTGGTGGGAGCTGTGAGATCAGCACATTCTCACATTGGAAACCAGACCACAACCACCATTAATGCCATTAGGAGGAAATGTCCCCTCTTACCTGGTCTGTGAATTTTGGTGGGTGGCCTTTGTGACGGGCGCGGCGTCAGACCCCAGCCGTTCTCACCAACTTGTGACCGAAGGACCAGCCAATCTAAGACCGCGCTGCCACTTGCGTAACAATGCCACTCTCAGCTGCGCCCTGCACAGATTTTCTAGCTCTCTGGACCACAATCTATGTGCCAGCAGCCTGAGAGCGATTGTTACTGGGTCAGGTTAATTACGCAATTAACCCTTCACACTGCCACCACCACCTTTTTACAGAGAAGGAGGAAACTCACAAATCTTAGCAGTAACATTATGATGTTTGAATAAGCGTCTTTATACACACTGCCACCGCAGACAGATGTATGCAGAGGGTTAAAACACAGGGTAGCACTCTTCAGAGACAGGGATTCTTAGTTTGCATTAAAAAGTTTTAGAAACAGTTCAAAACTTTTCAGAAAATAGGATTTATTACTAAAAAGGTCAAAATGGTACAATAAAAATATTTACAGAAAAAGATGTAACAAATATATATATAAATAGAGCAAAAACACAACAGAGAGATAAAGAAAGAAGTTTCAAAAAATAGGATACCTGCAGAAGTCCTTGGTTTAAGCAGAGCTCAAGTGTCCTTAACAAAAGGGTACCTTTTCTCCCAAAGTTGGTTCCTGATGTTAAAAGGGATAATCTCTTCTTCCCTCTCTCCAGGCATGACAGCCTTTTCTAGTGTCCCAGCACGGGGTATCCACTCAAGCCAAGGGCCAATCGCCTCATTTGGGGAGGGGTGTTAGGCGGAGACCCAGGCTGTGACTCAAATCCCTCCCAAGTTTATACCATGGTCAATAACCTTCCATAGGTACATGTAGCATCCTATCCACTGGTAGAATAATATGCAGAATCATATTCTGAACGTCCAGACACCAAATATGACATATCTTACCGTTCCAGATAAAAACATATTGCTTTCTACTCTCGTGTAGGCGCCACATAGGGGTGTAAGGTGTCAGGTGACTCGTGTTAAAATGACCTATCTGAATATATGCTTTGTTTTAAATGGGCCTTGTTCCTGTCGGGATTTATGAATTTGGATGAAAAAGTGATTCAAGTGGGATGTAATTTTTACAGCCACTCTGAGATAAGGTTTCATGTCAAGTGAAGGACTGAGTTATAGCTTTACGACCCGGCCAGATGAAAGGGTGAACCAGACATCATGGAACAAGGCGAATTGGGGTTACAACCATGAAGATATCCAGCTGTGCCTTATGCACTTGTGACCCCAGCACACACACACAGACGTCATTCCTGCAAGGGGAGGGGGACTGGAGGGGGAGAGAAAATGGTATTTGCAGGGTCTGATACAAAATATGGTTGTCATCTGTGCGCACAATTATCACAGCCTTCTCTTGTCATGTTAGTAAAGGTGCCATATTGGTTTAACAGAATTATCAGTACTCAGTGGGATGTTCAAAGTTTTTTTGTTAAACCCAACCTTAATTTACACTTAAACAATTTTGTCTCTAATCTTGTTTGGAGGGCTCCTTGATTTTCAGGTCTGCTTTTCAAGTCTGTGTGATTCACAACAGATGCAAAACACACTCCATTTGTGAGCTGCAGCAGATATCAATGGAAAGTCAACAGCACCCTAAGCGCAGGTCACAAAGACACTGTTTGCCCGCATCTGATCGTTTGGTACGTCTGTACCATGTGATCCGGTTGCAGTGCATTTTACAAAGCAGTGTATGCACTACTTTTGGTGTAGGTGATTTTAGTCCATTGAAAATGAAATGCCTGAAATCGCACCGTAAAGAAACACATGTGAATTGCACGAGAATGCACAGCACGTTCCTGTGTGATTCATATTTGGCCATGGTGTCAACTGGCCCTCACAGAGAACCCACATAAGGGGGGGGAGGGCTTATAAGGTGCAAAGGATAATGCTGAAAAGGTGTGAACAAAAATGCATTTTGATGAATCAGACATGTGGACAGGATTGTAGTGCCATTACGAACATGAGGGCTGGTTGACACGTTTGACACGTTCCGGTGTGTTTTTTATGCTTCCCAGTTCATTTTTTCCCCTCTCTTTTTCTTCAACTTTAACTAGTTGCCGACCGCAGATAGCCGAATGACGGCTACACTGCGGCCGGCCAGTTCTGAGTGGACGTCATATGATGTCCTCCCAGAACACGCTCTCCTGCGCGCCCCAGGGGGCGCGCACCCGGCGATCTCCGTGATCGCAGTGTCCTACGGACACAGCTGATCACGTGATGTGGTAAAAGGCCAATCACAGCGGCCTTTTACCACGTGATCAGCGGTGTCCAATGACACGCTGATCAGAGGGAAATGCAAGTGCCGATTCTCGGCTGCACTTTCCTCACGCTGTCAGATCGTGAGGAAAGTACTGCCGAGAACCGGCAGTTGTCAGAGCGGGGATCGGCACCGATCATCAGGGCACTGATGATCAGTGCCCTGATGATCGGTGCCCAGCAGTGCGCCCACCTGTGCCCAGCAGTGCACCCACCTGTGCCCAGCAGTGCACCCACCTGTGCCCAGCAGTGCACCCACCTGTGCCCAGCAGTGCACCCACCTGTGCCACTCTGCAGTGTCACACACCTGTGCCCAGAAGTGCCACCTACCTGTGCCCAGCAGTGCCACCCACCTGTGCCACCCACTTGTGCTGCCCACCAGTGCAGCCAGTCAGTGCCACCAGTCAGTGCCCAGGGGTCGTGCCAGTCAGTGCCCAGCAGTGATGCCAGTCAGTGCCGTCTATCAGTACCCATCATCAGTGTCACCTATCAGTGCCGCCTATCAGTGCTGCATATTAGTGCCGCCTATCCGTGCCACCTCATTAGTACTGCCTATCAGTGCCCTTTAGTGCTGCCTATCAGTGCCCATCAGTGCTGCCTCATCAACGCACATCAGTGAAGGAGAAAAAATACCTGTTTGAAAAATTTTATAATAGAAACAAAGAAACTTTTTTTTTTCCAAATTTTTTGCACTTTTTTTATTTATAGCGCAAAAAGTAAAGCGCCCAGTGGCGATTAAATACCACCAAAAGAAAGCTCTATTTGTGAGAAAAAAATGATCAAAATTTCATATGGGTACAATGTTGCATGACCGCGCAATTGTCAATCAAAGTGTGGCAGCGCTGAAAGCTGAAAATTGGCCTGGTAAATAAGGGGGTATAAGTGCCTGGTAGGCAAGTGGTTAAATAGGGACACGTGCGTTTTACCATGTTCCAGTACATTTTAGGGCAGGAAAAATGCAACCTGTTCTACTTTTCTTTCTGCGACTGGAACTACAAGCACTGATGTGAATTCTGACATTGACAACCATATAACCTAATTTCTGTGAGCTTTGGATGCAGAGAAAAGACACACTGAAATGCATGTAATGTGAACTGGCTCTAATAGAAATACAAATTCCAGTATACTCCAATTTGTAGACTCTAACTTGTATTGGGATTTTTTTTACTCAGACATGTAGCGGCATACATTTTGGCCAAAATTTATGAAGAAATTGGATTTTTTAAAATTTTTTTATTGGTATGTTTTATAAGAAAAAATAAATAAAAAAAAATTTCCCACAATTTTTAGGCTTTTATACAATTAAACAAAACCCAGTGGTGACCAACTACCACCAAAAGAAAGCTCTATTTGTGTGAATAAAATATTAGAAATCTCATTTGTGTACAGTTTTACATGACCAAGCAATTGCCAGTTAAAATAGCGCAGTGCCAAACAGCAAAAAATGGCCTAGCCATGAAGGGGTAAACTCTTAAGCTTAAAGAGTAACTCCACTTTTGTTGAGAAAAAAAACATTCTCCTCTGGGTGATCTATGTACATTGCAAGGATTTTAATAAACTGTGTTGCAAATTCCTACCTTTGGTTATTCTGAAGTAGTAGCTGTTTGCTTGTCTGTGTCCATGTGCAGAGTGAATCTGTATGGGAGGGGTTTTATAATTATCAATCAGCTGTTACACCTGCAGGGCTCTAATGAGAAAAATTGTAGGATCTGCATCTCTTTAAACATTTCCCTTTGCAGGGGACAAAGTATTTGATCCCCTGCTGATTTTGAATGTTTGCCCACTCACAAAAATGATCTAAAAATCGAATGGTAGGTGTATTGTAACACTGAGAGACAGAATAGCAACACAAAATTCAAAAGAAATGCATGTCTAACAGATTATGCACTGATTTGCATGTTCATGAGGGAAATAAGTATTTGATCCCCTTCACAAAACATGACTTCGCACTTGGTGGCAAATCCCTTGTTGGCAATCACAGAGGTCAGACGTTTCCTGTTGTTGGCCACCAGATTTGCAAACATCTCAAGAGGGATTTTGGCCCACTCCTCTTGGCAGATCCTCTCCAAGTCATTAAGGTTTGGTGGCTGATGTTTGGCAACTCGAACGTTCAGCTCCCTCCACATATTTTCAATTGGATTAAGGTCTGGAGACTAGCTAGGCCACTCTAGGACCTTTAATGTGCTTCTTCTTGAACCACTCCTTTGTTGCCTTGGCCGTATGTTTTGGGTCATTGTTATAGTCACAGAGTCTCCTGTAGAGTATTGCGCCAGGGGTAGTGTAGATCGTTTTTTCCAAGCCAAAGCTTTGTCCCAACTGTCTACAGATCATTGCTCCCAGAGCAGAAAAGCATTTATGCTGGTTTATAATATGATCAGCATATTGCTCTGGTGAGTTTATTCAGTTTATTCGGTGGTGGATTTCGTTTGAATTTATTTCATCATTATCACTTTATATATATGTTTTTTGAGACTTTACATGATTTTTTATATTAATATGATTTAGATTTATTTGTTCATGGACATTTATTTTATTATAATTTTTTTTACTAGCGCAGTCTGAAAAATTGTATTTATTTATATGCACCTTATTATAGGGCAGATTTTGCCTAGATTTTGACATAGAAATTGTTTGTAATTATTATTATTATTGTTCTGGCGCCACTTATATTTATTTAGTCTAAAATAGATCCCAACTGGGATCTCCCTGAGGGGACCTGTCCAATGCTGCAGGAACAATGTGATAGTTTGAATCTCCAGGACGTTGATGCTCAGTTGAGCTTTGTTGTCCAGTGACCTTGAGCCAAATTTGAGTCCAAAACTTTTTCTTAGCCCGACTAGCTGGCATCTGCCACGACTACTGTCCAGCGAGGAGAAAGAAAGTACTACCTGGCCTGCAACGATGGAAACCATAACCACTAGGGGACAGAGACCCTCATTAACCATTCCAAATGAATCTGGTTGTCCCAGGAAGAAGGTACCCTGACCCACTTGGACAGGAATTTTTTACTGCAGAGCACTCATATGAAACTGGGCATATGGAACTGTTTTGAAAGTAGCCACCATCAGACCCTGAGCCTGCAGGCAAACTATAGGGAGGGCCGCTTGAGGGACAAAAGCCACTGGGTGACAGGTTAGAGCTTCTGGAGTTTGGCAGAAGAAAACACCTTGGCCTGCTTCAAATTGAGAGCCAGGTCAAATTACTAAAAAAATGTGGATGGAGGCAAGGCAGACTTCTCAAGGGTCAAGAACAAGTGAAGTTCTGCAAGGAGCATATGGTAACCTCGATATTGTCCTTTAAGGCTGAGCAAAGCTCCGCACACAGGAGCAAATCTGCCAGGTAACAAAGTGTTCCCCTGTTGTTTCAGCAAGACAGGAAGCAGGGGCAAAACCTTGGTAAATACCTGGACAGCGAAGGCCAGTCCAAAGGGAAGCGCAACAAACTGATAATGCATGCCCCCGAGTACATTCATAAAAAAACAGCTTGTGCCTCACACAGATGGCAATGCGCAGAGGAGTCCTGGAAGTCTATGGAGGCCAGGAAAATGCCTGGATGAAGAGCGGCAACTACAGAGCACATAGAGTCCATTTTGAACTGTGGGATCTGCATAGAGGCATCCAAAGCCTTGAGCTCCAGGGCTGGGCGAAACTCAATCCCTTTGGGCACCTCTACACAGTCTAAAGACCAGGAAACAAAGAACAGCCTAAAAACATCCCCAGCTATAGCCTAAAAATATCCCCAGCTGGGGGCCAAAAAAACAAATGGGAGGGGGAGAGCACATGGAGACCGTGCCACCACAGCGCTAGGAGACCTCCACAGGCAAACCGGTCTGCACATCCAGGTAGGACGGCCCTACATTCTGGGGGTGAAAGAGTAAGAAAGGGCCTTCTACAAAAGAGTGTCTTCATTTTTGAGTACATGGGGGATGCTATGGGGGTAGCACATATCCATGAAAGACCAGAGTAACAGCCATAAAGGAAGCAGGAAGTAATTTCCTTCAACGGTGAATCTTGAGGAGTCTCTGCCAGAATATGAGTGTATATGTGGGTATTTTTAATAAAATGAGTGGTTTGAGGTCTGCACTGTGTTCTTCACTTTATATCTTACATGATAGAGTGAGGTGAGAAGACGCCTGGGGGGTTGTTTGATGGTGGTGGTCACAACTGTGTTTTTTCAAGTGGTGAAATAAGGCAAAAAACAGAAAAAATTGGATGTCATTTATCACATGAAGATTGGATAGTATTTGGGGACGGTTATTATCGTGTTTGGACAATTACGCATATTGTTTATTGAGAACAAACATTTTTGGGGTTTATACATTTCTATGAAAGTAATGAAGGTATGCTACCAACAACTGCGCTGAATATATAAACAAGTGATAAATGCCGTTATCAAATAAATAATAACTGTGTATAACCACATAAACTAAGCTGCCCATTTAAAAATAAATAAATCATATAAAAAAAAAAACACTTTAACCACTTGCTGACCAGCCACAGTACATTTACTGCGGCAGGTTGGCACCGCTGCGCAAAATCACCTATATATACACAAATGATTTTGCATTTCCAGTAGCGACCACCATACCCAGACCGCCGATCGCGGGAGTCAATTACCGTGTCCTGGTCGGTGATTACCCGCCGGAGCCCGGCGATTACCGGCAAGCGCTGATGGAGAAGAAAGCTGTATTGTTTACACTGCATTTCTCCTCCCTGTCAGTTTCAGCACACTGGTCCAGATCGCTGAGCACAGCCTTCTGGATCAGTGTGCTTACAGTGAAACACTCCCCTCACACAGTTAACCCTTTGATTGACTTCACGTTAACCCCTCCCTCCCCAGTGCCATTAGCACAGTGTCAGTATTTTTTTTTTTTTTGCACTAATCACTGTATTGGTGTCACTGGGGATGTCAGTGACCCCAAGTCAGTTCCCCCCCCAGTGTCAGAATTCCACCACAGTCCCGCCATAAGTTGCTGATCGCCGCCATTATTAGTATTAAAAAAAAATTAAAAATTCCTGTATACACCGCCATTTGTAAACGCTATACTTCTGCTTAAAATTTACACGTACTGGGATTTTTTTTTAGCAAAGACATGTCGCAGAATACATTTAGGCCTAAATTTATGCCGAAATTTGATTTTTACATTTTTCTACTGGACATGTTTTATAGCAAAAAGTCCAAAATATTGTTTTTTTTTTCCCCTCAAAATTGCCGGTCCTTTTTTATAGTGCAAAGAATAAAAACGTGCAGGCGATCAAATACCACCAAAAGAAAGCTCAGTTTGTGGGAAAAAAAAAAAAGACGTAAATTTAATTTGGGTACAGCGTTGCATGACCGCACAATTAGCAGTTGAATTAGTGCAGCACTGAGTAGCAAAAAGAGGTCTTGTCATTAAGGGGGGTAAATCTTCTGGAGGGCAAGTGGTTAACAAGTATTCAAGTGGCGCATAATCAATATAAAAAAAAACAGTAAAGTGAATAAAAATATTCCACAAAAAAAAAATTAATAAATATATAATTAAAATAATTATGTATAGCCCCCCCCCAAAAAAAGTCCAAATAATATCAATAAGTCAGTTCAAAAAAAGATCACATGAAAGAATCTTGTACAAAAACAAGTGAATAAATATGATTAGGTTGGATGTGACGAAACACGTCCGGGCGTGGCTGTTCGGCAACCGGAAGTGACATGGGGGCTTCTGCGATCGAGGGCCGGCAGTGATGAGAGCACCGACTTGGCTTTCTTCACTCTAAGCTGATTTAAGCTAAACAACTTTGGGCATTTTACTCATTTATATCTTGGAAGTGGCAGCCTATTGTGGCAATAAAGAGACTTTTAGTTGGTACTGCACCATTGGGGCTCTCTCGTTTCTTTCTCTTACATGGTCATTTGAGTATGGAGTGTTTAGGAGAAAGGAGTCCTTGATCTTTACTTCCTAAGTTTGAATATTGGAGTTCAAGGAGTACCTGTCTTGGGATTCTGGTTTTTCCAAGAGAGAAGGAGATTGAAATACCATAGTGGTCTGATTTATCTCTTGAACATCGTCTGTTAAAACCTGGTTTGCCAGCCATGAGAGTGGGAGGCAACACTTGCAGGTGAGTGCACACCTCAGAGGGGGGCACTCCACACATATATTCACTTGTTTTTGCACAAGATTCTTTCACGTGGTGATCTTTTTTTGGATGGACTTATTGATATTATTTGGATTTTTTTTGTACTATACACAATTATTTTAATTATATATATTATTTTTTTTTGTGGAATATTTTTATTCACTTTTATACACTTTACTGTTTTTTTGCAGAGAATATTGATTATGCGCCACTTAAATACTTGTTAAAGTGTTTTTTATTATAAATTTCTATGTATGTGAAATATATAATTTGCGGCACCTATTTATTTTGCATAATATTTGGTTTGCACATATCTGTCACAGATTGACATTGGAATATATAGATTTTTGATTAAGGGACAGTGGGATAGATTTGAGCGCTTCACTTTAATTTTTTAACGCATGGTTATATAAGTGTGGCAATTGCATTCATCAGTTACTCAATGTTAATATTCGAGTCCTATTTTTATACATTCTATTTTTTGATAGGTCTATGCTTCCATATTAGCACTACCAAGCATGGGTTTCTTTTCTATTTTCTCATTCACAGGAATAATCATTTGCTTTAAAAAAAATATTAGGAGTTGATGAATAGCCTTTCTCATTTGTATATAATTTGTATTTGGAATGTCTCTGTACTGCCAAATACTCTGTACCATGGAAGTAAAATACAAAAAATGTAAAGTAAATAAATAAGCATATGGGGTACCATTGGCAGCTTCTCATCTAGTACTTTGGCTACAGCTAGAGTGTTTTCAACAATATCTTCCACTTCCATTCCTGTGTGACCCATACGTATGGCGCTGAAAAGTACCAAACACGACAACATAAAAATTTGTATAAACACATCAAACAATCTGGCTTAATTTTAAATACTGCTTGTAAATCACTCACTAGCAGCACCCTCTGTTGGTGATATGAAGTTGTGTTCCCTGGATGAACCGGTTGAGTTCAGAAGCCAACTGCTTAGCCTTCAAATTCACAGACTGAGGCTCTCTGCAGAAAGACATTATAGAAGACAATTAGTTTAATTTAAAATACTGTATTTTACAAAGAAAAAAATCTGCAGAAAACAGAGTAACAAAAACGGGGCTAAACTCAAATAACTACAAGAACAGCTTTCACCCTGTGCTATAGTCACCTGCAAATCAATAAAATCAATGCAGAATTTTTCCGTTACTTAGAAGCAAAATGTCTACCTGCAGGAGTGCGAGCCTTCTTTTTCTGGAGAGCAGAGCACCCTTATCCCACGATTACCTGATATACTAGTTCAAAGAGGGACCAAAAAAGCATCCCTTAAAGGGTAGCTGCTCGAGGCATTTCTTGCATAGGAGTTCTGCCAATTACCAATTGAGCCAAAGAATCCTTTGTGTTCTGATGGAGTCCCATGCTTGAAAATCTGGCTAAAAGAACATGCCAAGCCATTCACAGTTGCGCAAGGACACAGGTGGAAAGCTCCAAGGGGTGCTGAAAGGAGGGATTGCTTTAGCATGAAGCTAGGGTCTTGGGCCATGCGTTTAGTCCAGAGAGTTTAGATCTGGCAGACTGCTATGCAGCAAACCAAAGCGGCCATGATGGGGTCCCAACGGAGAATAGGCCCTCTTGTCCACTGGGTCCTGGAACACACGATTAACTTTTAGATGTTTTTCCAGGAGGAGGTGTCATAGCTGGCTGCAAGGTTTTTTGAACAATGTTAGTGAGCCTTTCCTAGGTCTGTCCTTGTTAATGTGCAATGCAAAAAGCCCTACCTCTACATTCTTAACCCTTTGCTAATACAGTTTTCAAATCTCGTTACAACTGAAAATCTGCAAGCACGGTACAGACAAGGTTAATTTATGGAAAAACATTGCTGCCCAGCCCTCTCAAACAAATAGAACTACCTAGGATTATTTGCCTTGCTGGAGGGTTTGGAATAGAACATCTAAAAAAAAAAAAAAAAGTAAGCTTCAGTTCTGATTTTTTTTTTTAAGTTACGCTATGTGAATGTTGACAGTAAGCAACAAGTGATACATATACAGTAGGTGTAATCCCAAAGGCTGCAAAATGCACTAAGCTGTCTCTCTCCACAGGCCCCATCAATCCCACTCCACAGCCATGAGCCGAGTGAGCTAGCAAGGCCATCTGACCCCTTGTTCCAGCACTTGTGATCTGCCATGATGTAAGGAGCACAACGTCCCCAAGGTGTACGCAACACCTTGGTGCTTCTGAATCCAGGAAAGTGTCCAAGGATCACAGTGCTGTATTGTGCAAGCCTTAAGACCAGGATAATGGTGTGCACTTGTGCAGGGGAGTCACTGAAACGTAGGCCACACAGGCATAGTTGACTGGAGAAAATTGCAAGAATCAGCACTCAAAGAGAGAAGGATGCAAGCCTGGTAACGTTACCACAGCAATGTCTTCATACTCTGGGCAAGATGTCCAGGACCAGTCCCATTCTGGCTTTAACCACTTGCCTACAGGGAACTTGTACCCCCTTCCTGCCCAGGCCAGTTTTCAGTGCTGTCGCACTTTGAATGACAATTGCGTGGTCATGCAACACTGTACCCATATGACATTTTTATTATTTTTTTGAGACAGATAGAGCTTTCTTTTGGTTGTATTTAATCACCTCTGGGTTTTTTATTTTTTGCTGAACAAACCAAAAACTGAAAATTTTGAAAAAAAAAAAGTATTTTCTTAGTTTTTGATATAAAATTTTGTAAATAAGTGATTTTTCTCCTTCACTGATGTGCGCTAATGAGGCTGCAGTGATGGGCAATGATAGGCTGCACTGATGAGGTGGGCAGTAGTAGGTGGCACTGATGGGCATTGACAGGCAGCACTGATAGGTGGCACTGTTAGGCGGCACTGACTGGCATTGATAGGTGGCACTGAAAGGCAGCTCAGATGGGCACTGATATGTGGCATTGATGTGCACTGGTAGGCACTGATATGTGGCATTGATGAGGCACTGACACTGCTGGAGCTACACTGATCATCAGGCCACACTGATCATCAGTGCCCTGATGATCAGTGTACATGTCCCCTTTGAGGAATGCCGATTACTGGCTCTCCTCTCCTCTTGAGCTGTCAGCGTGACAGCTCGTGAGGAGAGAAATGCAGATAACCGGCATTTCCCTATTTACATGCGATCAGCTGTAATTGGACACAGCTGATCATATGACCGAGCCAACATCTTCAGATCTTTCCAGTGATCAGTGATCCGCTGTGTTCGAGGGACACAGCGTACCACCAATCGCCGCGCTCCCGAAGCACGCACGGTTAGAGTGGGAGGACGTCATAGGTTAATGTTCACAATGGACATACCTCCAAAGGGGTTTTTAGGGAAAGGACTCCGCTGCTGGCACACTACTGTCTTAAACCTATCTAGCACAGTGCATGCAACTCAATAGGAAGAACCATGCTCCAAGGTGATAGCCCATGCAATATCGAACGCTTATCGAGCACCATTACATGTAGAGTCATCCAAGGCTCAGCTAAGGATCCTTCCAATTTGAAAGCTGCAGAAAGGAGCAGCAATGGCTGCAGTGCAAACAGAGATCTTGATAGAAGAATCTTGAGAGCAACAAACTTCTGCACAAAAGTAAGTTTCTCTTGGTAGAGAGAGCACATTCACCACCAAAAAAAAAAAGAGGCTAGCTGGGAGTGGGAGAGGTTATATAGGGGTTGGGCCTGTAGTCCTGTTTTATTTTTTTTCCCCCAAGTGTCCAAATGGCATAACAGTTATACAGTACATGGCATCTCTAGGCTTTAATCTTCTAAGAAATGGGGAGTATTACTTTTAAAACATTTCACGCTTTAAAAAAAATGTTAAGTGGGGTTCATCAAATTAACTCAGTTAAGCATTCAAAACTTGGCCAAATTAGGGCCCCTACTGCTTAACAATGCGAAATAGCATGTTCCTCTCAATGAAATATCAAGCCAAGTAAGCTATGGCTGCCTGTCGCACAGTTAATCTGGTTATGCAAAGGAATGAATAAAACCTGTGTAAAAAAGATCAGCGAGCACTTAAAATCATACAGCAGCAAAATGCACCAAAAAGGAACCTATAACCTTCAATAGCATATGTGATAAGAAAGTGCAGCGCTGAAAACTCAATGATAATGCAAATGATGAAAATATATATAGGATATATAAAGTACCAAGTGCGTATAAGCTGGAGTAATATAGCAATGTGCAATGAATAACGTATAAAATGATCATATAAATAAATCCATTTGAGTTAATCAAATGAATAAATAAATCACTAAAACGTCCATTGTAAGTGTGATATTGTCCTTAAATAATGCAAAGTAAATCTTGTGCTCATGAAATAGAATCCTGTGTTCGGTGAAGTGCAGAAATGTGCTAAAAATGCACACTCACCAGATGCACATTTTAAATACGCAGTGTGTAATGTAAGATTAAATCAGCCAGAAGTCCCCTTTAAGGTGGAATGGATGTACAGCCTGGAAAGGATATCCCTCCTCTGGATACCGGAGCTGCTTTACAGCTTGATGTCACCTGGGATTCTGCGGATTTAATTGCTCAACGATCCTCTATGAAAACTTCCAGCGTAAACGCTTTGGGGAGTATCGGCGCATCATTGAAGACGGTATTGACAACATAGCGTCCCCCGACATTTTCTTGAACAGCACGGTAAATCAACCATGGGACTAAAAGTTTGGGTCATTGAGGCCATGTCCACCGACCTCCCCAGAGCTGAGAGATTCCAGCGTTTATGGTGCAGGGAAACATTGGATTTATAGTCTGGACTTATTATCACCTGGAGGACTGAACGAGGACCTTGAGATTCACACTATTCTATAGAATTATACCCCCCCCCCTTTTTCCTGGTTCTATACCCCTCCAGATTGCGACTTGTTTCTGTTATTCTCGCATCATTTTCTCCAGATACAACCCCCCCCCCTTTTTTTTAAGACTACTTTATTGTTGTACACCATGACTTTTATAATGGTGCAAATAACCAGCGAGTTATTCACCTGTTTACTCATTCATATGTCTAGTCATCTGTTTGTTATTGATATATTTATTCATTTTCCCAGTTCAGTCTGTATATTGAATAAAATGTAATCTCATGCATCTTATATAATACTTGTTATTTAGCCTACTGGGATACCCTTAATGCTGCCCTGCGACAACCTGCTTGCGGACTCCCCCCACTACTCCCCCCCCCCTCTTTTTTTCCCTCCACGCCCCGCACACTTTTCACATTTTTTGTAACATTCTTTTCCCCCTAGCAGTTTTATGCTGTCCCCCCGGTTTTTCTTTTAATCATTGTTTTTATTTTCCATCTTTTATAATTCATATATTTTATACATCTTTTATTTGTTGTACTCCTCTCCATCTTTTAATAGTTTGTTTCTCCCTTGGCCTCCATTGTTTGGTCTTCAGGGGGTGTGCACTTCCGTCTCCTCAGGCCATCCCCTTCCCACCCCTTCTTCCTATTTATTCAGCTCCTATAACTCGTTGCCATTGGTCTTGAAGGAGTTCTGTGCATGCTCAGAAATGTGTCTCCTTCCACGCCCGTACCTAACCCACGTTACTTCCGGTTGCGGTCTCCTGGACAGCGTGCGCTCCATCGATCCCGAAACTTGCCGCGGCAATCTTGGACAACTGATCCTCAGCTCCCCCTGCAGCTGCTGGCTGGCACAGCGAGTTCTCGCATGGTGGATTGAGCCTCTGCACTCTGACGTTTCCATTGAGCTTGTTTTAACTACAAGTTTGTAAGTGTTTCTAGCCGTCATTATTAAAGATTCTTCTGGGTATACTGCACTTAGAAGTGCCTTCTTGTTCTATCCTTCCATATACAGACTGTGCTTCTACTCCTAGAAGTGCTGCCCGATGCTTGTTGTCCAGTGTCTCCTCCATCTCCGGTTGACATCTCTCGGTCCACAGCCTCCTCAATTGCTGTGTCCTATACATATCCTCTGCTTTACCTGAGGATTGTCATCAAACATGAGTCTCTTCATCCATTTGTTTGTCCCCTGCTTTTTTCATTGAACTTATGTCATGGTTGTCATTTTGTTCACATGGGAGCTACATTTGTCTCCTCCCTCTCTGCATTTAGTCATTGCTGAACTTATTCTTACAACAGTGTGTTATGGTATTTGCCATCATTTACACTGCTGCTATTACTGCTCTGGGTATGGTTATATTTTCTTAGATTTTCCTGGGGGATGCTCAGTGATATTCTTTCCATGTCACTAGTCATTTCCTCCACATTAGGCCGGCCCTCTGATGGACTACTTATACTCTGTGAATTTGCAGTGGGGATGTCATGCTCAGCAGGAGGTTATACCCCTCTCCCCAAGGATGCCTACCCTTTAGAAGGTCCGCTTTTTCTGTGGACCTTGTTTACCCCTCCTTTTTGGTTTATTTACTGGTTTACTTTTTTTTACCCAGATGACTAAAAGGGTTCACAATTATCTGTTTGACACTACTTAAAGGATACGTATGGGATAGTACAAATAGATAACATTAACTACCCTTACCACATAACAGCTTTTCTTTCCTATGCTGCTCCAATTTTATTGTATCCCCATTCCAAGCCCTGGTTAGGGCTGAGTAACGGCCCTCTTCAGGTTTGAAAGTTTGGAATGGGTAGTTCCATCTGGAGTGAGCCACCCCCCTCATCCTCTCCTCCTTCAGCTCTCAGCTGTGACTGCGCTTTCCTCACAGAAATTTAAGCTGGAATGTGTCTGCCTGTCATGTGCCTCGGTTTCCATGACTTCACACTGTCAGCAAGAAACAGAGGCACATAACAGTATGCTGAGGGATATGCAACTTCAGGAGACTGTACTGTACAAGAAAAGAATGAATAAATGTTCTTCAACTTCTTCTCTGCTTCACTCTGCAGAGAGAGAACTGATAAAAGTTTGGAAAGGATAGCTCAGCCTGGATGGGCGGGGGAAGGGAGGAGGAGGGAGAAAGCAGCTGTATGTCTGCAAGTGAAACTCAGACTCAAAAGGACCTTGATGAGAGGGGGAGAGAAGCTGCCTGTGTGTGAAGAAACTCAACAGCCTGGATGGAAGGGTGAGTGTGAGAAGAGCTATAAAGCGCTGCTCACATCTTGGGAGCATGCAGACTGTCAGGAGCCGATGTCAGTCATTAGAGGGGAGGGGGGGTGGTTACCGACTTCAATGTTGGAATGACACTGCATTGAGAAAACTCAGGTATTTTCTTCGATTTCAGAAGAAGGGCTGTACATTTCAGAGAGCAGAAAATAATTGTTCACAGTAGCAGCTCACCAGGATTTAGATTATGTAAAAAAAAAAAAAAAAAATGTAACCCATACTTCTCTTTTAAACATTGCACATAGCTTTTCTCCTCTGGCGGGGTGGTATGCTTGTTTTGGAACGCTTTTTATGCTACTATAATGGCTAGCAAATTAAACATTTTGTCCTATAATGTTAGGGGGCTTTGTTCCCTGCAAAAGAGGGGCTGCCTTTGGCAGGAATTGAGCCACCTGTCCCCAGATATTATATTTTTGCAAGAGACGCACTTCACTGCCAACTCCACTCCCTGCATGCCTCTTGTGACTTTTAACCAATGGTATAGCACAGTACATCCCCCTATTGCTAAGGCCAGGGTGTTTCGATGGCTATTCAGAAGGCTTGCCCTTTTTCACTCTTGGCTATGCAGACTGATCCGGGAGGGCCGCTTTCTCTTTCTTACAGGTTTAATAGTCATAAATATACCTTTCTGATGATATACGCACCGCACTGTTAACTTCCTATCCAGTACCCTTAAGAAACTGATGGACTTTAACCATTTGCCACCCGGCCAATGGCCGTTTGGCGGCGGCAAAAGTGCTTCTGCATTCCGGGTGCACGCCATTTGGCGTGCTCCCGCACATGCTCAGTTCACGCAACTGCAGAGCGGCGCAGCAGCGCGATCTGTCACCGGCCGTGTACCTCGGACACGGCCGATGACAGATCCGAGTACCGGCTCCCGTTGCTGGTACCATGTGACCTGCTGTGACCAATCACAGCAGGTCACATGACAGTTGTATACAATGGATGGCTTCATTCATACCATCCATTGTATACTAGTGCCTAGCTGTGAATGGTCACAGCAGGTCTCATGGCACATGTCATGTGATTAGCTGTGACCAAATCACAGCTAAGCACAAAAAAAAAAAAAAAAAAAACTGAATGAATCGATTTCATTCTGGTAAATGCTTGCTTATAGTAATTCTTTGCTATAAGCAAATTGTGTAAAAAAAAAAAATACTGATCACTTCCCCAAAGTAGTACAATGTTACTATGGTAACATTGTACTACTTTGGTCATAGTAAAATATGAAAAAAAATCTTAAAATAATTTAAAAAAATGTAATAAAAAATTAAAAAAATATATATATATACACACACACACACACACACATACACATATATATATATATATATATATATATATATATTTTCATACTGTCACCAGTCAGTGTCCCTGTTCACCGCCATGCCAGTTATATGATGACGCTGTACTGCACTGGTAACAGTATGTAAAAAAAAAATTGTGAAAATAATTTACATTTTTTCATTTTTCGAAAAATGACAAAAAAAATACAACTTCAAAAAAACTCGCCATTCCTCTTATGAAGTACGTCGGACTGTCTACTCTGCAAAAAGGGGTCATTTGGGGATATCTGTACTATTCTGACATTCTTGGACCTCAAGAAATTAGATTGGCTGTCAGTATTTCAGGATTGATCAATATTCAGATCTACAGTCAGGTCCATAAATATTGGGACATCGACACAATTCTAACATTTTTGGCTCTATACACCACCACAATGGATTTGAAATGAAACAAACAAGATGTGCTTTAACTGCAGACTGTCAGCTTTAATTTGAGGGTATTTACATCCAAATCAGGTGAACGGTGTAGGAATTACAACAGTTTGCATATGTGCCTCCCACTTATTAAGGGACCAAAAGTAATGGGACAATTGGCTTCTCAGCCGTTCCATGGCCAGGTGTGTGTTATTTCCTCATTATCCCAATTACAATGAGCAGATACAAGGTCCAGAGTTCATTTCAAGTGTGCTATTTGCATTTGGAATCTGTTGCTGTCAACTCTCAAGATGAGATCCAAAGAGCTGTCACCATCAGTGAAGCAAGCCATCATTAGGCTGAAAAAAACAAAACAAACCCATCAGAGAGATAGCAAAAACATTAGGCGTGGCCAAAACAACTGTTTGGAACATTCTTAAAAAGAAGGAATGCATCGGTAAGCTCAGCAACACCAAAAGACCCGGAAGACCACGGAAAACAACTGTGGTGGATGACCGAAGAATTCTTTCCCTGGTGAAGAAAACACCCTTCACAACAGTTGGCCAGATCAAGAACACTCTCCAGGAGGTAGGTGTATGTGTGTCAAAGTCAATAATCAAGAGAAGACTTCACCAGAGTGAATACAGAAGGTACACCACAAGATGTAAACCATTGGTGAGCCTCAAAAACAGGAAGGCCAGATTAGAGTTTGCCAAACGACATCTAAAAAAGCCTTCAAAGTTCTGGAACAACATCCTATGGACAGATGAGACCAAGATCAACTTGTACCAGAGTGATGGGAAGAGAGAGTATGGAGAAGGAAAGGAACTGCTCATGATCCTAAGCATACCACCTCATCAGTGAAGCATGGTGGTGGTAGTGTCATGGCGTGGGCATGTATGGCTGCCAATGGAACTGGTTCTCTTGTATTTATTGATGATGTGACTGCTGACAAAAGCAGCAGGATGAATTCTGAAGTGTTTCGGCCAATATTATCTGCTCATATTCAGCCAAATGCTTCAGAACTCATTGGACGCCACTTCACAGTGCAGATGGACAATGACCCAAAGCATACTGCAAAAGCAACCAAAGAGTTTTTTAAGGGAAAGAAGTGGAATATTATGCAATGGCCAAGTCAATCACCTGACCTGAATCTGATTGAGCATGCATTTCACTTGCTGAAGACAAAACTGAAGGGAAAATGCCCCAAGAACAAGCAGGAACTGAAGACAGTTGCAGTAGAGGCCTGGCAGAGCATCACCAGGGATGAAACCCAGCGTCTGGTGATGTCTATGCGTTCCAGACTTCAGGTTGTAATTGACTGCAAAGGATTTGCAACCAAGTATTAAAAAGTGAAAGTTTGATTTATGATTATTATTCTGTCCCATTACTTTTGGTTCCTTAATAAGTGGGAGGCACATATGCAAACTGTTGTACTTCCTACACCGTTCACCTGATTTGGATGTAAATACCCTCAAATTAAAGCTGACAGTCTGCAGTTAAAGCACATCTTGTTCGTTTCATTTCAAATCCATTGTGGTGGTGTATAGAGCCAAAAATGTTAGAATTGTGTTGATGTCCCAATATTTATGGACCTGACTGTTATACCATAGTTTGTGAACTCTATAACTTTCCTACAAACTAAAAAATACATCCTAATTTGGGTTATTTTCACCAAAGACATGTAGCAGAATACATCTCGGCCTAAATTTATGAATAACAATTATTTATTTGTAAACTTTTATAACAGAAACAGAAAAACGTGTTTTTTTTCAAAATTTTTGGTCTTTTTTTGTTAATTTAGCAAAAAATAAAAACCCCAGCGGTGATTAAATACCACCAAAAGAAAGCTCTAGTTGTGTGAAGAAAATGATAAAATTTAAGTTTGGGTACAATGTTGTATGACCGCGCAATTGTCAAAGTGTGAGAGCGCTGAAACGTGAAAACTGGCCTGGGCAGGAAGGTGTAAATTGCATGGTATTGAAATGGTTAAGGAAGGTATGGTAATACTGGGGGGCGATTTTAATATCGTCTTTGATTCTGGTCTGGACACCTCCTCTGGTAAAATGTCTATATCTTACCGTGTGCTTAAGCAAGTTAAACAACTTTTAAGAGCTATTCATTTGTTGGGTGAAGCGTTTCTGAGATAAGGACTTTAGTTATTAATCAAAGACATATGATGCCTACTTACGCTTCGATCTTTTTATAGACCAATTTTATCTGAGCAATGAGGTTTCTTCAATAACCGGTTCCATAATGATTTCCGATCACTCTCTGGAGATGTCTTTTCACCCCCCCAGCTGCTTACCAAGTGAAATGGTATGGAGACCTAATGAGAACCTCCTAGATTACATGGCTGTTTTGAAGCAGCCTCTCATTCACTACAATTTTGCTTTGAAACTAACTCCTCTGGAGATGTGTCCACACTAGTGATCTGGGAGGGTCACAAAGCTGTGATCAGGGGAGAGCGAATAGCTCAAGGTTCTCGGATTAAAAAAGACTGGCAAAAAGATTGTAGAGTTGCTGGATAAAATTCATGACCTTCAGTGGCACACTTTTAGAGCCTAGACCAGCAATGGGCAAACTACGGCCCGGCGGACCTTTTAATCCGGCCCGCGGAGCTAGGCTCCCGCTAGGCTCCTCTCATAGTCCGCCCTGAAGACCGATGTAGCATGAAAATCTGTCTCCTATGAGGATCTGTCCCCCTCGACGTATCTGCGCATGTGCCGGAGATCGGCGATCGGCTGCTAATGCCTGAAACTGGCACATGCGCAGATACGTCGAGGGGGACAGATCCTCATAGGAGACAGATTTCCATGCTACACCGGAACGGCGCGGGAACACGGCGAGAGGAACGCGCGGAGCAAAGGTAAGTGAATTGACACAGGGGGGACTTGGGGACTTAATATGGGGGATGAATTACTATAGGGGGGATGAATTACTATGGGGGATGAATTACTATAGGGGGGATGAATTACTATATGGGGGATGAATTACTATGCTTACTATGGGGGAATATTACTATACTTACTATGGATGACACATACACATCATTCATCTACTCTTGGTCCGGCCCCCGGGTCCAATATATGAACCCATTGCGGCCCTCAAGTCAAAAAGTTTGCCCACCCATGGCCTAGACAGTAGAGCCAGGGACAAAGTTAACAATTTATCCGTACATTATCTGATCGATTTGAGATTCACAATGTGGCTAAGCAAGGTTGCCCACTATCTGCCTTGCATTTCTCCTGGTCCTAGAGCCCTTTCTATAGAAAGTGTGGAGTTACCCGGATATCACGGGGATGCATGGAACAAACTATTTGCATATGCCAATGATCTTTTTTACCTGTCTAAGCCCCATATTTCTTTTCCGGTACTCATGACGGAACTTCTATAGGAGGAGCCTAGGGAGTCGTGACGTCACGCCGCTGGTGCCACGTGGAGGCCTGGCGGCCATCTTAGTTTCTGGACGGTCAGTCTGTTCTACCTGACGCTGCTGGTAATACGGCTATAATGCTGTCATTGCCTAGTTGCTGTATACTTTACCTTGCTGTGATTTAATAAATTGTGGCTTAAAGTACTACACTATGGGCACTCTCCCTGATCTCCCTTGAGGAGCTATATCATTTTAGAGCCTTGCTGTGATCCAGTATCCGGTCCACTGCATCCAGAGAGGGAGCACCTGTAAGCAGGTATCTCTACCCATCCATCCCTTAAAGGGATCTCTGGCCAGCTGGATCCACCTACATTCGAGGACTCATATCTTTGCCACCTGGAGAGAGAACCACCTTATATTCCAGTCCCGTCCTTTACCTGTGAAGGGATTCTTCGTTGATATACACACTGCGTAATTTATTTATGCTTCTGGTGAGTGCGTAATTCTTACCTTACCACAAGGAGCACCACCACTGGATTAAAGTCATATCTCACGATACCATATAGACTGTCACTTATTTATAGTTTTATACTATTTGAGACGTTTATCATATCTTACTTTGTTTTGTTGATTAGCGCTGCACATATTTTATATTTTATATGTTTTTTGTTTTTTTTTACCTTGGGTGTTCAGCTGCTTACCATAAGAGCGCTCACTTTTATTGCTATTTTTTACTACCACTCCATGCCCCAATCCCTGCTGGCTGAATCTTTGCAAGTCTTTCCCCTTTGTGTGGCGGACGAACTCTTTACCATACCTGGGACCCATATATGGACCCCAAACTCCTCTATGACCTTAACTACAGCACGCTGCTGGCTAGTGTACTGAAGGGATTTGCAACAATGGAGAGTCCATCAGTTGACCTGGTTTGGCAGGGTATCTAAAAAAAATTACAATCCTACCGAGGATTAAAAACATTTTACATACAATACCCATTACCTTGCCTCAGGTCTTCTTCAAATGGCTATGTAGGGCATTCCTGACCTTTATCTGGCACAATAAAATACCCCAGGTTGGCATATGATATCTTAAGAAGACATTAGATGGTGGGGTAGGTCTCCCAGATATAGCTCTATATTATAAAGCCATGGCTCTTGTACGCATCCTCAGTTGGTGCCATGAAATCTCAACTAAGCTGTGGGTTCTGTTGGAGAAATAGATGGTGGGAAGAAGTTTCGCGGGTGCCCCTAGGATCCCCCGACTACTTCCAGAGGACTCTGACTGGATGTCTCCCTGACTTGGAACACATGGACAGTCTGGGATAGACTGAATGGGAATGGTTTATATGCTCCTGGGACGTCCACAATAGCACCCCTGGGGGGAAATCCCTGGTTCCCACCGGGAGAAGATTTGGTTGGATTTTTACACTCCAGGGGAGCAGATAAGATTTCTTCTGTGCCCAATAAGCCCCTCTGGGTACTTCTTTACCTATCAATGTCTTACAATCTTATGGGACCTTGCCACTTGCAGATTGAAGGCACCGTCAACTGACTGACTAACTAGGCTGGACCCTAAGCTACAACTTAGACACACCCTTACGTCATATGAGTCCATGTGCTAGCAACTTCCAGACTCTTGACGCTTATTATCTCATATGTAAAAGCTTGTATTGAGCATGTATGCTCTATTAGTTCCGTATTATATAAGGGATTTGGAAAAGGAACTTGGATTAGAATTCACCCCTCCTCAGACACAGAGGATTATTAAATTGATGCATACCTCTCTTCCATTAGTTCCTGTGTCCAGGAGTCTTCTTACAAATTTCTTACTCGGTGGTATAAAACCCCGTCCCGTTTGGCTCAATTAATCCCCGCTGCCAATGCTCCCTACTGGAGAGGCTGCGATCAACGTGGCACATTTCTTTACTTTTGGTGGACCTGCCCCAAGATTAAAACCTTTTGGGATGCTATCACTCCTTGGATTAAAGCGGAGCTCCACCCAAAAGGGGAAGTTAAGCATTAAGGACTGCTCCCCTGCTCCCCATTAAGGATTGTCACCTTTGGGGAGCAGGTACCCGAATTTGACAGGTACCCACTCCCACTTCCGGTCCGATCGCCTAGGCGATCGGAAGTGAAAGGTGTCCTCCCTCCCTGTAGTCGATTGGGACACGTGACAGGTCCCAGAAGACTACATGACCATTCATGAAGTGCAGCTCTACTCGCGCATTCGCAGTGGGTACCCACACTGAAGATGCCGGTCTCCTGGAATACAGGACGGCCAGTGAAACGAGCTGCGGGGGACACCCCACGGGACCGAGGGACAGGTCAGTGGCTGTTTTTTTAAAAGTCAGCAGCTACAGTTTTTGTAGCTGCTGACTGTTATTTTTTGATAGGTTTGAGTGGAGTTCCATTTTAAGAAATTGACCCTTGGACAAATAGAGTTCCCCCCTTCACTTCCTTTTTCACTGGACCCCATCTCCTATGAAGCTTTATAAAAAAAAAAAAAAGTGTGTCACACCCCATTTACTGAACGCAGCTAAATCTTAAATCCCTAGATTTTGGGAACAAACTACTTGTCCTACACTTTCTGACTGGAAGAGAGAAGTATGGAAGCGGACAGATGGGAGGGAGAAATTTAGAGATATATGGTTGGGATGGAAGTACTATTCTGAAATACTAGATGATTGATTACGCTCCTGTAGGTCTCCCAGCAACTTATTTGCCCCCTTGCAAACAGATTGGTATCATTGCTTACCCATGTTTTTGTTTTTTGCCCAGCTGGGTATTGTTCGTTGGGCAGTTTTTGTTTACCTGCTTTACCCACCCCCCCACCTTTTTATTTCCTCTCCCCCCCTTTTGATATTTTTTGGGTGTTTTCAAGCAGGTTACATGCTTTATATGGTTTGTTTAAAGTGCAATTATGATTCCAGGTGCCGCACAATTTTAATGATCCTCCCGGACCCAAGTCTGCCTGATTAGACCTGACTCCAATTTGGAGCGTTCTGGCATTTTTTTTTTTACATGTGATCTGTGCCCAGCCTTTGTATGACATATTCTGACCATTTCTTGTCTATATATAATGCTATGCATTGTATGTGTTTCTCTTTGAAACATATCCTATACTAGGTGTGTTTTATATTTTTGTATCACCTGAAAATGTTTAAAATTAAAAAACCCCAGAATGATTGTGATTGTACAGATTACAAGCAATAGTGTCAGAAAAAAAAATGTATCTCTCTCTCTATCATTTGTAATTTTTTGGACTGTATGAGACATTTTCCAAGTAAGCAGGGAAAAATGTCTGCATTGCCGTTTGATTATCCCAACAGGCAGAGACAGGCAGCAAGCTTGCTTAGAGATCTAATTTTTTGAACAATGAACTTTCTGATATTCACATAGCACCAACCAGGGAGAAACAATGTGTATTGTGAAGACACCCGGTATGTTTGCCCAGGTGGAGGGAAAAACAAAATCTTGTATTCCCCATCAAGGATATCTTCTCCATTGTTCATTGAAATGAAGGACATTGGGTGAGAAACTGTTAACCATTAAGTCAGCTTATGGGAAACTTTATGGAAGGGGCTTGAAAACAAGGAAGAAAAAAAAAAAAAAGGAATTATATATTTTTCAAAATTGTATAAAAATAAAACTTGATACGTCTGGAACATTTTGGGAAAAGACTAAAAGAGAAGTATTAAGATGCTTGCCAATTCAGATGTACAGTATAATCAGAATAAAATAGCATATTATCTTAAAAGGATCTATTAAGCATATTATGGTTATGTATAATCATTTTAGAAATGCAGACATATTTAAATAATGGTCTATATTGTAGGAAGTTTATGTACATCATTAACATTCGATTATGAAATCATGCCAACTCTGTAGTTAGAAGTTTACATTTGAATACTACTACACTAAAAGGAGTAAAGATCACAAATTTGAAAATCACCAGACTCTCCAAAACATTCTATATATTTTATATAGAATCACCTAGTCCAACTTGAGTAAAATATTAGATTTGTCCTATAACTGATTTTATCAGATCCATTTCCACCAGAAAACTGAAATAGGGTGCCATTTGGTGGCCAAGCGAGTTAGTACACATGCAAACACACGGTTGATGATTATACTGACCCATCAAGCACAAAGGATGTTACACCTTCTGGGCATGTTTTAGGAGTGTATTATTTGCAACTAGATAAAACAGCAAGGGAGGTAGACAGAAACGGGACATCAGACCATCAAAAGGTGACCATGATCACACTCACCAGCAGGACACACATCATCTGAAGGACCACCTCATCTAAATCTGAGACCTCATTGGAGCCAGGGCACCTAGCTCCAGCCTACGTACACGCCATTTTGGAGAAGAACAATTCCACCCATTAGTTAGCTGCCACTTTAAGAGAGTCTGGTCAAAAAGCCATTTTAAAAGGGTAACTATATTTTCCATATTTATTATTGATTTTTTCTGTAAGCAAGTATTGTATGCTAGTTGATCTGCTACCCTATTAGGTCTCCTAACACCCCAAAATTTCACCATTTTTATTTGCCTTGGCATAAAACTTTAGACGTACTTCAGGTAATTCGACTGCAGAGGGTTCAAGGAACAAGTTGGTCAAACAGATTATTTGTCAAATTTTATCCAATTGGTTGAATATCTACAGAAGGGGAAAATCATTGTTGTATTCAATCTCAGTTATATAATTTACGGTAACAAAATACTTTTCGAACTTCATTGAAAACATAGCATCTGTGCCAACCTATCAAACTGTCAGTGGTGTTTGCATGTGACAAATTAAGAATAAATATTAATTTATTTTTGATAGCCTCAGTCTATATTTACATCGATCTTGTTGGGTTCCTAAAAGAATTCTGCTTGGCAAAATAACTCAAAATAATGAACTCCGTTAAATTATTTTTATAAATAATTTTTCTATGCGAGGCACTGTTCGATCTATTTAGCTAATTAACTTAATTGTTCAGGCATCCCCTGACAAAAGCATTTTATGCATCAAGGGACTGAGGTTAGGGAGGGAAGAATGCAAGTGTATGAATCATGACACAGCAAAGAAAAGGGGGCGAGGGAAATGCATCATCAGTATGTCACACAACACAAAGAACAGCCCATGACAACCAATATTATTTTAGCAGTTCAGCATACTTATGCTACGCAAAGCAGAAAGGCTATCAAATTAGAGCAAACTGACAGGTAAGTCTGCTATGCAAACTTGCACATTATGCACTAACACAGTTTAGTTCTAATAAATCACAAAAGTGATCCTTTTAAGTTTACCTGTATTTTCATAGCATCCTAATTTTGATATCTATAGCAAAAGGTCTTAAAATCTTTCCAACAAAATTCATGTGAACTGTGTCATACCCACACTCACCTCTTCTCCTTGTAGAAATGTTTACCAATATGGGATGGTAGAAGTCTACGGATTCTTGCATCAGCAAGGAACAAGTCAAAGCTGGCAAGTAAACGTCGTTTGGCTTCATATGATTTGTATTCTTTTTTCATTATTTTTAAGGGGATGACCTAGGAGATAGAGTTATTTTTGTTAAAGTTTAGCTGTATTTTTGTTCTCCTCTCAACAAAACCACATAACACACAAAATCCCCTTTGGTGATTAATCAGCATTGCAACGCTTTTAACAAACTACCTTTGTCCTCTGTAGAAATGGCTGGTTCATCATATCCTTTACAAACCAATTCCAGAATGGAAAAAGCTTGTGTTAGAAACTATTATACAACGCCAACAGTTTGCGCAGAGCTTTACAATATAAAAAGGGATGGTACAATTACAATACAGTTCAATACAGAAGGAAAGAAGGCTCTGTTCATAGGAATTTACAATCTAGGGTGGTAGTAGAAAAGGTAATAGCTGCAGGGGATGATCTGACTCAGTTACAGTTTTTAGGTGGAGGTGGGCGAAGCTTCCCTGAATAAATGAGTTCAAGGATCGCTTAAATGTGTAAAGGGTAGGAGCAGACAGGACATGCTGGGGTAGGGAGTTCCCAAGGATGGGAGAGGCTCTGGAAAGTCTTGGAGGTGAGCATGGGAGAAGGTAAGAAATAAGCTAGCGAGCAATGTGTCATTGGAGGAGCGGTGAGGATGATTTGGGTGATATCTGCAGATGAGGTTGGTAAAGTAGCTGGGGGAAATGTTCTGGATGGTTTTGTATGGTGTGGCTAGTATTTTGAATTTTATACGTTGGGCTAGCAGAAGCCAATGAAGGGTCTGTCAGAGAGGGTCAGCAGTCACAGATCAGTTAGTAAAGGTGTATAAGTCTAGCATCAGCATTCATAATAGACTCAAGGGGGATAGCCTGTGTAGAGGAAGACCAGTGAGGAGGAAGTTGCAGTAGTCAGGGCAGGACATAACCAAGTTGTTTTATGGGGTCAGTCAGGAAGGTGTGAATTCTGGAAATGTTGGAGGTTAAGGCAGCAAGATTTAGGAAGTGAATGAATGTGGGACCCAAAGGAGAGGTCAGAGTCTACACCAAGCACCTAGCATGTGTAAATAGAAACAGCCTGAGCAGATCTCAGTGTCTCTACTGAGGAAGGCTGCATCATCTGCATCTCACTTTAGTAAACAAGCCTGTGTATCCACCCAGAAAGTAAATGCTTATTGCAGGGGATGCTCTAAATTTTACTTACTGTGTACCTTCCTTCCATTGGGCTAAGCACACATTTTACATCAGTGCTAACAAGCAGGCCCTATGTTGGCCAAGAAACTCAACTCTGAGGGTCGCACATATAGGCAGATCCAGCTGCGAGTGGGGGGCCTCACTTCAGATCCATCAAAAATCACGTTGAGCTTCGTGGGTTTCCTCTCCTCCATGTATGCCAAACTACCCCCGTTTGACTTGGATCGGTCAGAAAGCAATGCCTTCCCTCTTTATCTCCGACCGCCGCGATGCCCTAAATGTGCCAGTTTCTGAGGATGAAGTAGCTCATGAAATCAAATCACTGAAGGCCTTGAGGGCCCCCGGGACTGGACAGGTTCACTTTTATAGGATCGTATCTAGATGGAGTGGCGTGTCTGAATATTTTGTGCTGTGGGAAACCAAGGCATTTATGATCTCTATGAAGTATGTCTTTTCCTTTGGGATTTTCCATCTTGATTTTGGATTGTTCATCAGGGTATTTATTCATATCTACGGACATTTTGTACATTTGGTTGCTTTATTCATCTTCAACTTTGTTTGCAATATTTATGCTTGTTCATTTAGCTTTCATCCATATGTACATTTGTCCATCTGTACGCACACACACTTTTAAAATATTTTTTTTCTATTTTGAGAGTAGAGTACTGGGTTATATTGCATACACCTTTTAAAGTTTGCGTGTTTTGACATATTTAGGCATCTAGCTTAATATTGTCCATACACACATCTGAACATCTGTACGGATATATACCTTCTAGGTTTATTTTTTTTCTCCATTTTTTTGAAAGTGGAGTATGGTGTTTTGGCACAACCTTATTTGTGATATCTTTATATTTATTTAGGTTATTGCATATATTGAGCTCACATTATCAGTATTCTCTATAATAATATGGTTTGATATACAGTATTTCAAAGAAGTGATTACACTGTCCCTCACATTTTTGTAAATATATTATATCTTTTCATGTGACAACACTGAAGAAATGACACTTTGCTACAATAGTAAAGTAGTGAGTGTACAGCTTGTATAACAGTGTAAATTTGTCTCCTCAAAATAATTCAACACAGCCATTAATGTCAAAACCGCTAACAAAAGTGAGTAAACCCCTAAGTGAAAATGTCCAAATTGGGCTCAATTAGCCATTTTCCCTCCCTGGTGTCAGGTGACTCGTTAGTGTTACAAGGTCTCAGATGTGAATGGGGAGCAGGTGTGTTAAATTTGGTGTTATCGCTCTCACTCTCTCATGCTGGAAGTTCAACATAGCACTTCATGGTAAAGAACTCTGAGGATCCTAAAAAAAAAAAAATTGTTGCTCTACATAAAGATGGCCTAGGCCATAAGAAGATTGCCAAGACCCTGAAACTGAGCTGCAGCACAGTGGCCAAGACCATTCAGTGGTTTAACAGGACAGGTTCCACTCAGAACAGGCCTCATCATGGTCTACCAAAGCAGTTGAGTGCACATGCTCAGCGTCATATCCAGAGATTGTCTTTGGGAAATAGATGTATGAGTGCTGCCAGCATTGCTGCAGAGGTTGAAGGGGTGTGGGGGTCAGCCTGTCGGTGCTCTGACATACGCCACACACTGCATCAAATTGGTTTGCATGGCTGTCGTCCCAGAAGGAAGTCTCTTCTAAAAGATAATGCACAAGAAAGCCCACAAACAGTTTGCTGAAGAGAAGCAGACTAAGGGCATGGATTACTGGAACCAGGTCTTGTGATCTGATGAGACCAAGATTAACTTATTTGGTTCAGATGGTGTCAAGCGTGTGTGGCGGCAACAAGTTGAGGAGTACAAAGACAAGTGTGTCTTGCCTACAGTCAAGCATGGTGGTGGGAGTGTCATGGTGTGGGGCTGCATGAGTGCTACCAACACTGGGGAGCTACAGTTCATTGAGAGAACCATGAATGCCAACATGTACTGTGACATACTGAAGCAGAGCATGATCCCCTCCCTTTGGAGACTGGGCCTCAGGGTAGTACTTCAACATGATAACGACCCCAAACACACCTCCAAGATGACCACTGCCTTGCAAAAGAAGCTGAGGGTAAAGGTAATGGACTGGCCAAGCATACCTCAAGACCTAAACCCTATTGACCATCTGTGGGGCATCCTCAAATGGAAGGTGGAGGAGCACAATGTCTCTAACATCCACCAGCTATGTGATGTCGTCATGGAGGAGTGGAAGAGGACTCCAGTGGCAACCTGTGAAGCTCTGGTGAAGTCCATGCCCAAGAGGGTTAAGGCTGTGCTGGAAGATAATGGTGACCACACAAAATATTGACACTGTGCGTCCAAATTGGACATTTTCACTTAGCGGTGTACTCATATTTATTGACAGCAGTTTAGACATTAATGGCTGTGTTGAGTTATTTTGAGGGGGCAGCAAATTTACACTGTTATACAAGCTGTACACTCACTACTTTACATTGTAGCAAAGTATAATTTCTTCAGTGTTGTCACATGAAAAGATATAATAAAATATTTACAAAAATGTGAAGGGTGTACTCACTTCTGTGAGATACTGTAGTTATATTGTATGCACAATTGAACTTTGAAATTTAAGAGACAGTGCACCCTCCTTTGACGAAATTATACATACGAATGATGAGAGCAGCGGGGATGACACCTCACATTCTGATTCACAGAATGAACCCATGGACACAGTGGTTCAATAACCACCACCTCTGATTCAGAAGGTGAAAGAATGCTTGCTAAAAGAGTTAGGCATACTCTACATCCTACTGAAATGCAATGGGCCGAGGACCAGCAGGGCGGTACTGTACAGTACGTCCTGGTAAGGTGGCATGTACAAGTAGTGGGGTGTTACAACATCAGCCACTAAGAATTAGGGCCCTTCTTACTGTCCCAGAGGCACTTTCAAATCCTTTTGTGGCTACCCCCTACTTCAGAATTGCATGTCATCCCTCCATTTACAGCCCAACCAGACAGAACCCAATTCAGGTTGAAACATGAAATTTTACACTTGTTTATTTTAACCACTTGCCTACCGGGCACTTATACCCCCTTCTTTACCAGGCCAATTTTCAGCTTTCAGCGCTGTTGCACTTTGATTGACAATTGTGCGGTCATGCAAGATTATACCCATATGAAATTTTTTTCCTCACAAATAGAGCTTTCTTTTGGTGGTATTTAATCTCCGCTGGGCGCTTTACTTTTTGCACTATAAACAAAAAGTTTCTTTGTTTCTATTATAACATTTTTCAAACAGGTAATTTTTCTCCAAATAAGAACAAAGATGTAACTTGTGAGCCACTCACTACTATTACAGGATCGCAAACATACAACACATCTTCTTTAAATGTACAAATATTTCAAAAACATAAAAACAATATGTTGCGCTCCTTCTTTGAATATTAAATCAATACAAATTTCCAATAAATATATAAAAGAAAATCAATATTATTAAACTTGTGAAAAACAGAAAATCATGTGAAATCAAAATGTCATCCTGTGCTCATCATACAAAAAATATAATATATATAAAAATTAATCGGTCTTCAATGAAAAAAATATGTGTGACTTTTCCCAGTGAATCAAATCAATAATTCCAGGTGACTTCCTTAGTGAGTATAAGATGTGCGCTCACCTCCAGATTAGCCTGTAACAGGCTAATAAGGCTTTTTGTCCACTCAATGGGACTGATGTTTATTGCACCATATGAAGAGTGGTGGGTCCCTCTCAGGCTGCTTCCCGTCTCCTACTCCTGCTGGGATCTTACTCTTATACTGCTTATCTCCTGCTTTCCTTTCCTTGGCAGGTGCCCTCAGTGGAACGAAAAATACCAAAAATAGTGCTTTATCTTTTTTAAAAAACAGTGACGGGAATCAGCCTGAGAAGGACCCACCACTCTTTATATGGTGCAACAAACATCAGTCCCATTGAGTGGACAAAAAGCATTATTAGCCTGTTATAGGCTAATCTGGAGGTGAGCGCACATCTTATACTCACTAAGGAAGTCACCTGGAATTATTGATTTGATTCACTGAGAAAAGTCAAATTTTTTTCATTGCTGACTGATTTTTATATATATTATATATATTTTTGTATGATGAGCACGGGATGACATTTTGATTTCACATGATTTTCTGTTTTTCACAAGTTTATTAATATTGATTTTTTTATATATTTATTGGAAATTTGTATTGATTTAATATTCAAAGAAGGAGCGCAACATATTGTTTTTAGGTCATTTTTCTCCTTCACTGATGTGCGTTGATGAGGCAGCAGTGATAGGCAGCACTAAAGAGGTGGCACGGATAGGCGGCACGGATAGGCGGCACTAAAGAGGCGGCGCAGATAGGCGGCACTAATGAGGTGTCACGGATAGGCGGCACTGATGATGGGTACTGATAGGCGGCACTGATGATGGGTACTGATAGGCGGCACTGATGATGGGTACTGATAGGCGGCACTGATGATGGGTACTGATAGGCGGCACTGATGATGGGTACTGATAGGCGGCACTGATGATGGGTACTGATAGGCGGCACTGATGATGGGTACTGATAGGCGGCACTGATGATGGGTACTGATAGGCGGCACTGATGATGGGTACTGATAGGCGGCACTGATGATGGGTACTGATAGGCGGCACTGATGATGGGTACTGATAGGCAGCACTGATGATGGGTACTGATAGACAGCACTGACTGGCAGCACTGCTAGGCATTGACTGGCACAACTGCTGGGCACTGACTTATGGCAGCACTGCTGGGCTGCATTGATGGGCACTGGTGGGTGGCACTGGTGGGCGGCACTGCTGGGCACAGGTAGCTGGCACGTCTGGGCACACTGCTGGGCACAGGTGGGCGGAGCTAGTGGGTAGCACTGCTGGGCGGAACTGGTGGGTGGCGCTGCTGGGCACAGATCATCAGGGCACTAATCATCAGTGCCCTGATGATCGGTGCCGATCCCTGCTCTGACAACTGCCGGTTCTCGGCAGTACTTTCCTCACGCTCTGACAGCGTGAGGAAAGTGCAGCCGAGAACCGGCAATTGCATTTCCTGGTGATCAGCGTGTCATTGGACACGGCTGATCACATGGTAAAAGGCCGCTGTGATTGGCCTTTTACCACATCACGTGATCAGTTGTGTCCATAGGCGACACGCAGGAGAGCGCGTTCTGGGAGGACGTCATATGACGCCCTCCCAGAACTAGCCGGCTACAGCTTAGCCATCATTTGGCTATCTGCAGGTGGCAAGTAGTTAATAGTGTAGCAATGTAACCTGTATGCTTAACGCAAGGCTGTTTAATTCCTATCGCCCGACGCCCAGGACGTGTAGTTCCGGCAGGTCGCTTTTTTTACCTTCAGTCCTGCTGCAGACAAGCAGCAGGGCTTGCCTGTCAGTTAGAAGCTTCCACACGGAGCAAGTGCTTGTGAAATGGAGATAAACTTTAGTACACTATTTTATATAGGTGACACTTACAGTAAAGCCCCCTATTGGTCATCAGGTTAGTGTTAACAGGGGTGTGGATATTTTTTAAAAAACTACTTGTCCCTGGACTATATTGGGGCTCTAATCTATTTGCACACATGGCAATCTGCTTGTCCGGATAAAAAAAAAACAAAAAAAAAACCAACTATTTTTGCCAGGTTGGAAAATATGAAGGGTTAGTGTTTTTTTAAATAGACACAGGTGCTTTGAGGAATGTCTGGGACTTTTAAAAACAAAAGGGGCTTTATGGCGACTTAAACTGCTATCACATTACTTAGAACCCCCAAACATTATATATTTTTTTAAAGCAGAGGCCCTAGAGAAATTGGTCGGTTTTGCATTTTTTTAATGTAAAAGTATTTGTGCAGCATTTTTTCAAACGCAGTTATTTTGGTAAAAATACACTTTTTTGAAATCTAATGCAAAAAAACCCCCACAATACTAAACCCAATTTTTTTGGTAAAATATAAAAGATGATATATCTGAATAAATAGATACCAAACATGTCACATGTTACAGGTTCCCACCTTAGATTTACAGAGGTCTGGTGCTAGAATCACTGCCCATTGAGCTGACATTTTCGTGGATGCATCACAAGTGTGGACTGAATGCTCTTTGCATGTGTTCAGGACCGACACATGCATTCACCTTTGTGCATGGGGACGGGGGCGATTCAAAACCCTTTTTAAAATTTAACACTGTTGCTTTAATTTTTTTCTTTTTTGATCACTTTTATTGCTGTCACAAGGAATGTATGTAAACGTCCCTTATGACAGCAATAGGCAGTGACAGGTGCTCTTTATCGAGAGATCTGGGGTCAATAAGAACCCAGATCCCTCCTCTTCCCTTAAAAGCATTTGATCACACAAGATCGGTGTGATCAAATGCTTTCCATTTTTAAAAATGCTGCCATTTACATACTCATCTCTCCCGGTTTCCTATATCATAGAGGCGGACAGA